>NC_143586.1:141372232-141546801 GCF_048544385.1 Mastigoproctus giganteus
ATAAGTCGCTGACAGCTGGCACTAATTGTTAGGAATTCGAGAACACCCTGTTGTTGTTCGTCGGTAGTGTTTTGATGTAAAATGATCATTTCAGAGATACTGTCTGAGGGAAAAAACCAAGACTCGATTTTCTACTCACTGATTCAATAGATGAATGTGAGAAATGCATCTTTAAAGGCTTTAAGAAGCTTTCATTAGCGGAATAAATGTGGTGATAAATTATGCTACATATTCATTAACTGGAACGTTATACACACACACCCTACCATTATCTACAAATAACCTCTATTTACGGGAAAACTAATAACGTGTGCTGAAACCTTTAGCCTTTATGACAGCCCACTGTCATAACATGGATCGTTGTCCTGCTGATTCAGGTATGGCCCTTCCCTGACGAGCTGCCATTAGGCATTATTTTCCAATTAGCATTCATTGTTTTGTCCAAAACCACCAATGGTCCCAGGCCAAACCATAGAAAAAAAAAACATCCTAGATAGGGACGATACAGTCCAGCAGGTAACTTCCTCTGAGTGGTCCACCACGTCCAGCACGATCGTCAGATTGGTAAACAAGGGACGACGTGACTCGTCGCTCCAAAGCACAGCTTTCATTGGTCTATAGTCCAAGAGAGCGGGCCTTACACCAAGTCAGTCGGTCTTGGTATTAGTCCGAGTGTTTAGTGGCTTATGGATGGCTGCACAACCGTAGTAATCTCTATAATGTTCCGTTCTGCTCGCTGTACTTATGTTGATGTGTCCTAATCGTCTCACTGAGGATCTGTGAGTGCTGAGACAACGTCGATCTAACTTCAGGGCTCTATTGTCACGTTCCTCAGCTTCAGGGGATTTTTCGGGTCGTTTCGTGATGGATTCGGCACCAGTCCTCTTCCATTTATAGATCACATCACCAATCGTTGACCTAGGGATCTTCAGTGTTTTTGAAGTGTCACGTATTGACCGATTACTTATGTGACACCGTGTTAGCATTTTGCATTGGGATTTTGTTAACTCCATTGATCGCTACATCTTGCATTCGTACTGTCTCCTGGTAGGCCTACGAGCATATAGTTCTGTCTGACACGTGGTGCTTGGGCAGGACGTGACCAACTATCAACAGAGAAGGGTCCAGATAATTGAGTAGCGAAGAAGAATTCTTGGTTACAGATGTATCAAAAAAGGATGTATTACTTTTGCTCCTTTGTCTCCAGTTTCTGATGGCACGTACTAACTATAATTTAAGCTGCAACAGAACCTTTGCCAGTCTGTCTTTTTTTCATCAGTGTACCCAAGGTTAGAGTAGTTATTAGTATATGTTCGAACCAACAGTGGAGCAAAAGGAGCGAATTTTGAAATAATTAAAGGTTCGCTGAGTAAAATGAAGCTGGAAATTCTTTAAAAGACAGATTGCCGAAGGATAAAACCAGCATGACAAATTGCGTTGCTAATTAGAGAAACTAATTAAGGAAAGGGAGAAAGTTAAGACAAAGTAAGAGGCTTCACCTCAGTAGAGAGCATTAATCAAGGCTTACCGTTGACGTAATGGTGGCAACCAGAAAGGGTGGCTTTTAACTGACAGGATGTGATATTTTCAGCTGAAATTATCACAGTTGTCACACTGGCTTTAAGGCAAACTGAAATTAGCAGCAGAATTGAAAAAATATTATTACAATTTTTAATTGCAATTAATTCATATAATAATTAATATAATTATTAATTATTACAGTAAACAAATTGGGCCTATCTGTGACTACTTCTTTGTTTGTTTTTCCGAATGGAAAACCCGATTTTCCAACGATGGTACCTCGAGACTCTTATCTAAGACCGACTAACTCGGTCACATGTGAAATAGCCCAATAAAAATTCCTCCCGCCTTAACTGGACTCAAATTCAAGCCTTTTCTACACAACAGGATAGTGGTAGGACCCACTGTGCTACCCACGAGGAACTCTCTACAATCTCAGTGCTGCTTGTTAAAGGATGTTTCTGAAATCGCCCCTTTATTTTAACAAATATTGTAATTCTCGTGCAGATCTAAATGAGAGAGAATTTTTAAGAATATAGTATTTTCTACTTTCTTATGATGTCTTCGTTGTTGGGTTTTTTGGAGCGTCAGCAACATGGACCGTATTGCGTCTTATGTCTTAAAAATTAAGACTATGTTGAGCACTTCTTTCTGTATTAGAAGAAACTGTATTTTATTTCGTAAGAAATGTATATAACATGCATGTTGTGGTGTTATTGATTTTCTTTACTGCACGTGAAAGGTACAATACCACATACCCATCACAACGTGTTGCTAGGGGTTTCACATAGAGATATATGTATGTAATATAAGATGAAATAAAAAAAAAGAGCCTGTATGCACGAAAGATGTTTTACTTTGTTGTGAAAACATCCTCAGGAAGCGTACATTTCAGATTGTATTTTCAACACTTTTCCCAATTCGATAGTAGACGACGAAAGAAAATCAAAACCGTTTAAATTTTTAAAAATCAAACAGCTTGAACCGAAGTTAAGAAGGATGTGAGGTTTTATGCTCACGTCCGCTATTTACTCCATCGAATCAACGTTAGTGAATGAGTTAGCATCATTTAGGAAGTGACATTATCTGCATCGTTTAACGACGTAACGTTTCATGCTCTAGCTGCTTAACTTACTCTACTGAATCAATGTTAGTGACTGAGTTAGCGTCATTTAGGAAGTGACGTAATTTGCGCAATTTCCGTCTCGCACTTTCGTTACCAATTGGTTTTACTTCAGTGCGAAAAATTTAGTAGGTGGTGTCGCCAAAGATGTTTTCACATCAAATCAAAAAAACGTTATCACCCAAACATATACCTCGTGAATCAGTCCTCCATACAGATAGATAAAAGGTTTCGTGATTCACAGATAGAACACACGCAATTACAGGCGTACTGATGCCTGAGAGCCTTAGTTGCTTTGGTATTTAATACACCTACCCTACCAAACATATATGCTATTCTTTCCGTTAGATGTGGTTGTTTAAATGTACCAAAACTTTCAGGGCCTCGTGTATGTAGGGTATTTAACTTTCGATAAATCATAACAAGGATTTCGCTAATCCGGTGATCACCCCGTTTTTGCGGTTTTTTATCCGATTAACAAAAACCTTGTTTTGATTTGTCTGCCTTGTGAATCTACTGAATTGTTCTTATGTCTTAGCACTCAGTTCTTAGCACTAGTCCCCGTGTAGAAAATGTCTTGAAGATCAGGAAAGAAATGCGTGTTTTGTAATGTTAAGATTCTTTAAAATGAACAAGAAAGTAGTAAGGATCCTTTCACATTTTTCAAGAGGATTTCACGAGTTATAAAAAAGTAATAAATCACGAAGAGTGATCTTTACGAGAGGCGGTCTCGGCTTCTTTTAAAGTTGCGAACTTATCGGAAATTGTGTATTTGCTTTAATGCCAAGCTAACTGCGAGAAATGGCATGATGAGAATCTTCTGAAACGAATTCTTTAACTTCCAGTTCTCCTTGAATACAGCCCCGAAGCTACTTCTGCGACCTCTAAGGTCCCGATTGCCTAACTGGGTGAAACAACCCATTTTAAACATCATCGCGAAGGACGTGAAGAAGGAGAGAAAGAAGAGATGTGTTTGTGTTATCACGATCTTCTCTGCTGCCTTTTATCGTGAGTGAGATATAAACAAACTTATTTACTTCACGTTGGAAATTGATGTTTGCGGGTACCACGTTTCGCTTTGCATCTCTTGCGACGAACTCACCTCTCTCTGGAATCATTTTCCTTTCACTAATAATAGATGTATGTCTCGCACGCATTTATTCGACAGCAGAGAAAGCTTTTGATTTATCCCATCCACTTGCCTTCGTGTGTTTGTTTTCTTGCTACAACTTTTGCATTTTTCAAACAAGCCGACTTTTTGATGGTCTAACAGTAATTATGCTGGATGAAAAGTCGAGGAGGAGGAAGTAATTATTTTCGACCAGCGCACTAATTTGTCCGTTGCTTATAACGTTATTGATAAACAAGTAAATCGCTTAAATGTTAATCAGAACCCTTAATTAGATCTTAAATGTTAATCAGGATGTAAGTTGGTATTGAAAGCTGAACAAAACGAATCGAAAATGAGGAGCGGTGCTTCAACAAAATTCAAAACATCCCCTCATCTATTTTTTGTAAATCGAACTGCAGATGGATCCGAGCACGCGATTCAGAAACTTAATTAAATCTTTCATTTTCATTTTGTTCGCTTTCATTTGTAGAGTTCCGCTTCGATGATTACAAATTAATTCGGTTGTACCTTTGCGCACTTTTTTCTCCAAAATATTTTGCTTTTCAAAGCTAAACACTGATTTAGCGTCGTTGGGTCTCCCTCTCATTAACTTTCATTATTCAGCTCCTGTTTCTTGGTGCATTTTGTTATTGTCAAAGTTTTTTTTTAGAGTTATCATCTCATTTTTCTGGCTCCACCTCTCATTATGTACCATTCAGCCTTCCCTTTGATTTGTTTCAGGTGGTCCTTCTGTTTCTAATTTGATTACACTTCCTCCCACCGTCCCTCCAAGAATTTTCATTACTTTTTGTATGCTTATCTAATTTCTGCCACGCATTACTCTCCCACACTCCATCCCACCATTACTCCTTTATTATCTCGACAGAAGTTCACCGTGTACATCTTTTCCTTCAGTTCTCTTCAGAAGGTCGCATTACAGCCACAATAGATAAGCCTTTGTTCGATGAAACCATCATCAAATACTCTCCACCCATTTGGAGGTGATGTATTTTATTAGTATCAAACTTAAACGCAAGCCAAATGTGGATTTGCATATTTGGCTTATGTTCTTAAGTTCAATTTTACATTGCGTTTCTGATCACTCTCTATATATCTTTTAACTACAGTTTTTATTACTATTCTTATGTTTTGTCTTAATGTTGCGTGCTGTATTCAACGACAGTTTTTATTCTAGGATAAATATAGACATTCCTTTCCTCGCAACCCCAATAGCTTCGAATATCAACCCGCTGGCCACGGCCCTTGACATAGTAGTTATGTTAATCAGGAAATGGCTGTATGTATTTAAAAACTGTAATACATCGATCATTAAGTGTAATTGTTATTAAATTAAAATTAATTATAGTGTATACTAAGATAATACCAAGGTTCGTGAGATTAATTGTAAAAATAAGTATAAGAATTAAATTAAAAATAGCAAAGAATTCTTTAGTCTTAAATATTTTAAAATACCATCACCTTATAAACCTTTGAAATAACTGATATCTCAACTTATATTTCAGACCCCTATTATTGTATGAAACTGAACTGGAAAGAAAAAGCACAATATCCTAAATAAATCGTAAAAATACGTTAAAAAAAATCGAATCATTGTATCGACTAATGCTACACGCCATAAGCAAGTGCTTCTGGTCTCCTATGAAGCTTTCGAGAGTCCCATACTATGACATCACAGCGTAACCTCACATTTACACTGTAACAGGCCAAAGTGGGAAAGTTAAGTGCATAATTGTCCATATAATAAGAGTTTTACGTAACCAGCCAAAGTCAGTATTCATTTCTATTGGATCAAAGAATTGGCACATCATACACAGAAATATTTGGGCTTTTATGGTAATTTTTCTGAGCGACAAATGCCCATTCTGAGGTAGCCTTCGAGCTTATCGATCAAACGAACGTTTAAAAATATCAAATAACATCTTTCTTTCTAACTCGAACTAAATCTATTTTCATACCAGCAGGCTGCTAATATTGATTTTCTAATTCTCACAGAGTGCTCTCTGATTTTCAGCTTATTATTATAATTTATTAAAAAATTCACACATTTACTGATGGTAATAGTCAATTCATTAATATAAATATTTAATACTTTAGGGGATTTCGATTAAATGAACAAACATCCTTTTTTGTTTTAGAATTGCACGAATTACATGTTTAATCGAAAAGCAATTATCATCAAAAGCAATTTTTATGGATTTCATTAAAAAAAAAACAATTAATTTATATATACACTGCCCTGCCATTAATAGAGAGCATTGAAGATACCTAGGTAGACTATTGGTGGTATGATCTTCAAATAGAAGTAGGCTGGTGCTGAAACCATCACGAAAGACCCAGAAAACATCCGAAGCTGACAGAAAGTAATAAGAGAGCCCTGCAAAGAATCGTCTACTCAGAAGGGAGGACGACGCAGCACCCTCATGCCCTCAGTGAGGCAATTGGGAAACGTCAGCACTAGTACAGTTGCGTGATGTGGGTTACCATGTTCGCGCAGCCATCTGTTGGTAACCAGTCACTCCGACTGATACCAAACGCCATCTAGCTTGATGTAAGGCCCATCGTTCTTGGACCGTGTACAGATATAAAGCTGTCATTTGGAAGGACGAGTCACGGTACATTGTCTGTATTCTAGTCTGACGGTCATACATGGATGTGATGGATGCCGGAGAAAGCTATCCGCTGGACTTGATCAACCTGACAATGAAGTTTGGTGGAGGCAGCTTGAATGGTCTATGGCTTTTTTTTTTTTCATTTTTTGGCCTGAGACTATTGGTTGATTTGGACATAACCATGAATATTGAGGTGTATCTAGACCTCCTGGACAATAAAGCGTTATCTATGTTGTAGCAGCACGTCGGGGAAGATCTGTACCAGCAAGACAAGTCCATGTCCTCTGAATTCTATAATAATTTTTTAACAAATTGAAAACGGGAGAACTCGTTGCCCGAAGAACCAGGTATTCCATGAATTCTGTCCTTTCAGTGTACATATGTATGCTCAGTAGAGATCTGCGATAATTTTCTCCATCGTAATTCAGTACTCAACCTGTGTGAATCGAATTCGATTCATCTATCACCATCAGATACTCTCGGGTGACACTTTTATCTTTTTCGTTCTCACGGAAGCTTCTCGTAAAACTTTTCCACTATCATCTGTGAGCGTCAGTGCTTTATGGAGCGATACTTGGAATAGTCATTTCACTTCCTTTTTATTCTAATCTAACTTTTATTATTGTGTCATTCGCATTTTTATATTCTTCTGGATGACACCTCTGCAGGTTATATCTCTCAGGCCGTAGTTTGCAGAGTTCTTTTTCAACTACAAGCCTTTAATACCATTTAAATAAGTCTTCCTCTTGTGTTTTCGTATGATTTTAAGGCCTTTTGCCTCCTCGGCTGTTTCGGGTATTTTTTTTCTGGTTCCAATCTCGTTGTATTAGTGGCAGTGCCCCCTAGGAACTTGTTTTGTTGTGTGCTTCTCTTTGTGTTTTAATGTACTGTACTTGTAGTCTGTTTCTTTTGCAATCAACTGATACTAGTTTAGTAATGGTTTTGTTCATAACCACAAGTGATCCATGGATTTTGGTAGGATAATATACAGGCCCAGTGAATAGTTCAAGTATTCCTTGAATCTTAACGTATTTCGTTTGGTTATTATTGGAACTAGAAATGTTTTCCGATAAATTTCAGTATATTTGCAGGAAATGTGAGTTATGATCTTTCAGAACTTAAAGCTGTACACCATACAAAAGAAAAACATTTTCAGTGTGTACAAATAAAAATAAAAATCAGCGTAGTAAACCAAAGAACAGTATTCAATCAAGGGCTTAAAATTGTACCATCAATCCACCATTTTCTGCAACTTCATGTGCCTCACAAAAAAAAAAAAGAAAAGAAAAATCCCATTTCCAGTATTTTCAGCACTTCCTTGTCTGGTATAGCCATTCCATCCAAGATAAAGGAACTTGTGTCCATTACAATTACATACCATTCAAGGACGATGCTTCTACTACTCATTTGGAACATAATTCCTATTTTAAACGTTTGAATTGATTATTGATTCAGCACACGTTGATTCTGTGGGAATTCGTGGAAAATCTTCCCAGTTGTGCGTTATGATAAACATTAGAGCCAAAGATGAACAGTATGTTATTGATTTTATTAAATTAAATTAGTTTATTTATTTTTGCTGCGTGCAGTTCTCAGTCGGAGTTGAGTATATGGTTGGAAGCTCACTAGTTTTCAAATTACACCGTTCTTAATTCGCTAGAGTACAACCAAAATTGAGAAGAGAACTTGACACGAAGCTTTAACTCAGATTGTGAATATCACAACTGCCACAGTAGTTTAAAGTATGGTGATACCACTAATAATAAATCTGAACTCTAATTGTCCTTCAAAATTGTCTCTTCTACTAATAATGCAATTATAAACTACATAAATAACACATTAACGCTGGTGTGTACGTTAATTATATATCCAATTTATAAATAATTAGTATAATTAGAGAAACGACGTTCACCCTCTTTAAACCATTTACCGGCTAGCAGCAGTAAGATTCTAATTAGGACTGGAGCCAGAGTTTGAAGTAATTACATTTGCCCAGAACCCCTTCAGCCTGCTCTAACTACTGTGTGGCTGGATTCCTTGTATACAATACGTCCGTTTCATTATTCTCTTTCATATAGACAAGTTCCCGCTTATTTACTATTTTAGGGACAAGGGGCGGTGTATAGAAGGAGCATAAAATTGAAGATGAGAAGATTATAAGATGGTAATATGGTAGATAGCTGTACTATTCTTGCTCAGTGCAATTTAACAAACATTGGAGTGTCTAGTTAAGGCTGGAAACTAATATGATAGGCAAAGCAAATTCTCCAAAGCATGCCAATTATGAAAAACGAAATACATTTTCAGATGTACGATGATTGAACGGTTTTGAAGGGGGAAGGGGAGGAACTAGTTCCGACTCCTGTAGCTGGACCACCCTGTACAGTATTTGTGAATACTATATCCCTCTTCAATTACATCCATAAATTGGATGAATTCAATTTGCAGGGTGTAAAACCAGAGTGGATTTCATCCTGAAAACCAATTCTTAAAAGTACAAAATTCTTCCCATTATACTGGTAATTTTTTGTCCAATCCTGTACAGAATTCTATCGAAATTCATGGGATATCTCTATGATTTGCAGCAAATTATATGCAAATATTTTGGACTATAAAAAGGTAATCAGCATTTAGCTTGGAATTCATTTAAAACATGCACGCCTATCGATAAGAACATGGAGAGTTAATACATTTTTAGATGGGAAGAGAGTTGGATTTCAATTGGGCAATATGTTTGTATGTGTGTTATTCCTCAGTAATTACACATTGCCAAGTTAATAATTGGCAATGAGCTGAAGAAATGGAAGTTCGCAGGTGACACTAAGACAAAGAAGCGACTGCCCGGAGCCGATGCACCTTGAGATGGTTGGTTACGTCATCTTACCATCAGACCCTAGGAGAAGAGCTGCAGCCCGAAAGCATTTTAATAACAAATTGAAATGTAAATTATTGATCGGCATGTCGCAAGGCTCGCTGAATCTGAACTGTGAATCAATTGAAATCGGTCCCATGGAGCTGCGAGTTCGGCCCTACACGCTCTTCCAGTCTGACGGACATGTTTGGGTAAGAAGGATACATATAGACAGCTTCTTGATTTTGTTCTTCCACCTGTGAGATTATGAGGAGTAGACATAGTCCGGGGGTGTTTCTCGCAATATGGACTCTGTTTACTTTTAATGGTCACAGTGTATGAAGTCATGAATATAACGTTCTATTTATGTTCTGGTGAATTTTGTGCGCCTTGCATTGACGCAATTTTATGGGAGCGACACGTACACTTCCCAACATGACCGTGCTCCGTGTTAAAAATCAATTATTGTGGCGGCTTGGTTTGAAGAAGTTAACATCTGAGCATTGGCAAGCATAGAATACGATCTCTACTAAGTAAGCAACTTTAGAATAAATTGAAGCAGAGAATTAGTAGTAAATTATGGTGGAAAGCAATGGCAAATGACGCAAGAAAGCATGCTTATATGGCATCAGCCAAAAAAAAAAAAAAAAAACTACACAGTTCACCCATCCATACACTCCAAGGATTTGTCTAATTATTCCTTGAATTTATTCAAACCATCCACTTCCAGAACAACAGATGGAAATCTGTTCGAACAGTCAACAACCCGCTGGCAAACTTCTGCACGTCAATTCTGCAACAATCCTTTCTCAACTTGAATTTATGCACCTTCATGTATGTAGTTTCAGCAAGTGGAAGAATGCCATTAACATTCAGCTTACTCAATGCATTGAAGACTTTAAACACCTCAACCAGATCTCCCCACAGGTGCATAGTCTCGAAACGCTACAATTTGAATTTATTTGCTGAACTGAAGTCTCAAAAGACTTCAGTTCAGCAAATTGCAGCTTTTGTGCCTTTTTTACTAGTCTGGTTGCCCTTCTCTGCACCCGTTCCAGCAGTTCTACATCCTTCTTAAAGTGAAGCCTCCAGATCTGAAAAGAGCACTCGGATGCGGCCTAACCGTGGCCTTATGCAAAAGGATAATCTTCTCCTTATCCCTGCTGGCACAGTTTCTGTACATCATGACAAAACCCCATGATCTGTCCTGGCAGCATTTCCGCACGCACTACCCATTGATAACCGCTTTCTGTCTTCCTCCATTTAACCATCTCTTTATCCATGCAGTAACTTGCCTTTAACGTCACATTGCTCCAGTTTGTTCAGCAGTATTTTATATGAAACAGTATCAAAAGCCCTCCTGAAATCTAAGTACACTGGTGTGCAAAAATTAAGGACCAACACTATTTCTAAAGGTTACAAATACAAAATCGAACGAAACAGCCTGTGGCGATTTGCATAACTGTGGCCATTCAGTAGAAAGCTGGTGCACATGCAAAAATTTGAATCGTAATGAGAAGGCTCACATAAACAGATAAAAACAGCAGTTCAGCAGTTACGTGCAAATTACCGAATGGTTACAGACGTTCGATTGGTTTCATACAATGCTATAGACAACGAAATGGCCAGTAGGCAACATCTGGATGACTTACCCGGGGTCGAATAATTGGGAAGTTCGAGGAAGGTCGAAGTGCGAGGAGTGTGGCTGCAGAGTTCGGTATCGCCAGAATCTTCTCACGTGCGTGGTCGGTCTTCAGAACGACAGGTACAGCTGTTCGAAGGACCAGTGGTGGTCGTCCACGAAAAACAACGTCCAGTGATGACCGCTATATACTCCTACAGGCCATGAGAGACCGACACCAGACAGCGGGATCCATTGCAAGCCAGCTGCACAGACGCAGGATATCGCGGTTTATTGTGGCCTGGCGACTCCACAATGGTGGACTGTGTCCCTTTAACATCTGCCCATAGGAGACAGAGTTTACAGTGATGCATCGAACACAAGGACTGGACAGCAGCGCAATGGGGTAAAGTACTCTTTACTGATGAGAATAGATTCAGTCTTAGCAGCGATTCTGGACGTCAGCTAATCTGGAGATAGGTTGGCACACTGTATCACCCCGCAAACATCATTGTCATTGAAAGGGATCGATATGACGGTCGAGGTGTTCTTGTCTGGGGAGGCGTTATCTTGGATGGACAACTGCAGATACTGGAAGGCGGTACTGTAACCGGTGTACGCTACTGTATCGAGGTAATCCTTCCTCATGTGCGCCTGTCCCGAGGTGCCATTGGCCCCGAGTTCGTGTTTATGGATGATAACGCCACACTCCATCGCACTGCAGCTGTTGATATGCTTTTGGAAAGGGAGGACGTATGGATTGGCCTGCCCTTTCAGTCGATCTAAGTCCCAACGAACACATATGGAACCCTCTGTGGTGATGCCTAGCGTCACGTCCACACCCACCAAAAAATCTTCACCAGCTGAAGATGGCGCTCACAGAGGAATGGACGATGTTACCGCAAGAACTTATCAACAACATTGTTCTAAGTATGGACAGGCGATGCAAAGCCTGCATCGACATTACGGGTGGCCATATGTCCTACTGAGGACGACCTCTTCCCTTTGTTCCATCTTTGTCAGTGATGCATCTGTATCATGGCAGCCAGTCCTACGTTGCCATTTTTGAATAGTCCCTCTGTACCGTTTTGTTTCCGTTGTTGTGTCGGTGTTGTTTCCTTCATCATTTCTGTACTTCACGAGGTTCCTTTGGTATGCTTTTTCCCATATCCAGGCCACTCCTATGAGAAGCTACAGGTGAAAACCTGACTGGTCCTTATATTTTGCACACCAGTGTATATGATGTCAAAATTATTTTTTGTATCCTGTTCCTTGGTCACTGCATCATAGTAACCTATCAGATTGGTTAGACTGCCCCTTAACAAATCCATGCTATGATTACAGTATAATTGGAAGCCTGTTCAGATGGCCCTGCATTACTTCTTTAACCAGTGATTCGATTATTTTCCCTAGAACAGACGTTAAGCTAACAGTTGTATAATTACTCATATCTCATGTTGATACACCTTTATGAATTGGGGACAGATTTGCGCATGTCCAGTCCATAGGGATATCCTCTAAATCCAAGGATGCTCTCATAATTATGGCTAACGGTTTGTTCACCTCCTTTACTACATCCCTTAATATGATTGTATGGATCCCATCCACCCCAGGCCCCCTTTTTATGTCCATATTCAACAATTTCAGATTTCAGCATTGAGATCACTGCTCTAAGGATAGAGCAGTGCTTATAAGAATCGTTCTCCCCACACCTTGTTTTCGGATCCGAGTTCGAATCCCCTCAATGACGCGAGGAATTTTATGGACTTTTTTTCATAACATTGCCGAGTTAGTGAGTCTCATGCGGGAATTGTATGGTTTCTTTGACTGACCACAGAACGCCGCAATTTACAGACATAATATGTACAGCACAATATTGTCTGAGTTGCGCCATAAACCCTGCTTCAACAGCAATTGGAATCAGTGTGACTGTAGTCTATGGTTGTGATAAACGTCATCTGGACCTGTGTGATTTGTCTATATACTCCTTCTATTACTCCTAATTAGCTTCGTTTCTGTCCGCCTCCAGTCTGGTGTCCAGTCACACGTTTGATGGCTCATTTTCTGGGCTGCAAGCCATATACCTCCATAAAACCTTGATAATGAACACGTGAACACGTCCATGACTGTTGTTGCGGTAATACTGGTGTGCTCTCATAGACTTTACTACCATTCTATTCACATGTTTAGAATCTCTTCATTACGACGCATGCCACCACCGAAAATGACTTCCGGAGATGTGTGTTGCTTTGGCCTTATAACAGCAGGAAACACTGAGGTCAACTGTAACACTTCAAATTTCTCGCTTCCTTTAGTTGCTATAGAGACCAAAATAAATCTGAGTAATGCATCATCGTGTTGCGAAGTATTGAAAGGATGGATTTTGCAGTCCCAAACAAAGGGAAATTTTGTATTTCAGATCTACTATTTCAATTTATGTCGAATTTCTTCCTCTTTCAATACTTATCAATGGAGTATTTGTAAAATGTCACCAGGATTGGCAGTAGTATGGTTTTATATGAGATAACAGCATATCTATAGTTTTTGAACTTATTGGCTTGGTCCTTTTGATAAATCCCAGGGATTTGAATGCTCTGCTGGTGATTTTTAAGGATATAGGTATTGAAATTTCCCATTAATAGAGAAGAGCACTCCCCAAGTCGTTTAGATACAATATAAGGAGATCAGGTCTAGAAGATAATTGGCCCTCGTGGGTAGAATCGTCATTTTCCCCACACCAGACAGAAAAGACGGGTTCGAGACCCGTCGATGACGTGAGAATTATCATGTCTATTGAGGTCTAAAGACCATCTCGTCTGTAGTTATATTCTCAAACGACCACATTGGGTCAGAGGCAGGCCCAGATAAACGGGTGGGGGGCAGTATTTGGACTGGGCTCCCAACCCAGAGAGACCCCCAAAATTTTGTCTATTATGTAAAAAACACGACATGAAAGTGATCGAAAAAAGTTTCAAATGAACTTAAATAAAAATTATTTATTATACAAGTGCCATTCTTTTGGAAATTAATGATACAGTAATACATTTTATGACCCTTAAGTCTCGGTTCAAATCCCGTCAATGACAGGGGGAAATTTTATAGACTTTTTTTTTTCCAGCGTCGCTGAATTAGTCGATCTCAGGCGAGAGTTGCGTGGTTTTCCCCTCCCAGAAACGGGTTTTCACTCCAACAAACACGCAAATCGACCACAGGATACACGCAATATACTGACGCCTCTTAGCCTTAGTTGCTTTGGCGGTTAATAAACACAACAATTATGCACTTCTCGAGATCTGTAAGATGGAAATCTGTCTCATTATGCGCACACTGATTACTTTTGCAACACCTGGTTCTGTAATTAGGTGTGTGGCGTGATCTATCACGGTGGCACTAAAGGAAGAGAGATTAATAAAGGTTTAAGGCGCGTATTTCATGAGAGTGGCGTATGCTAACGACGAAAACTTTAAAACTCGAATTATTTTACGGATCAAGAGACGTTACAAAATATAAAGAGATAGCAGCCGCTAATGAGGTGCATATCGCGATGTAGATAACCTCGCAGGAGGAAGTAGAGAACAGGGCTTCACAATAGATGGAGACGAGTCGAGACGGAGTTTATTAAAGATACTCCACGAGATAAATCCACTTAACGTGTAATAATTACTTGCGGTAACTATATATGCTGCGTTCGCGGTTTACTGGCGAACGCAGCATATTTATACATTAAACAGACCCGAATTCGTAGAAAGACACGTCAAGGAAAGAATGGGAAAAGCAACCTAGAGAGAGAGAGAGAGAAAGAAAGATAAAATAGATGTAAAATAGAGGAAAACAATTATCTCATGAAGCCAAACTGCTGCTAAAAGGTAGAAAGTTGATCACAGTACTTGATAGGAGAAGAACAAGCATTATGTAAGAAGTTCTTGGAAATTCCTTATATACACTGAAAGGAAAGAATTCATGATTCCTGGGCAACGTGACGCTGTCACTCCTCTCCCTAGTGGGGGAACCCACCGCTTGGCAAGTACATAGGTTCACTGCTTTCACGTAGACGGTAATTCGATGTCAGTATGGATAAACTTCGTGAGTTAACCGACTTTGAAAGAGGGATGGTAGTAGGTGCCAGACGCATGGGTTTGTAATATCGCGGATGTAGTACAGAAATTGCACTGTCCCCGTTCGACAGTATCAAGAGTGTATCGGGAATACGCCATTTCCGGAATAACATCTCATCGTGGGCTGGGAAAGGTGGTGGATGAACGTGGCCGTCGATGTCTGTCTCGCATTGTTTCAACCAACCGAAGAGCGACAGTGGCACAACTAGCCACCGACTTCAACGAAGGAGGTGCCATAAACGTCTCCACCAAGACCATCAGGCGATCATTAGCCCCAATAGGTTATTGGAGCCGCCGACCCGCCAGAATCCCATTTCTAACACCACGACACAAGACTCTACCTCAACTGGGAGAAAGAACATCGGTACTGGGCCTTGGATGATTGGAGACGTCTCCAGGTAAGACGAGTCACGTTATTTAGAGCGGACGTGGGGGGAGTGCGTATCTGGCGGAAATTGCACGAAACTATACACCCGTCATGTCAACAAGGAACTGTTCAGGCAGGTGGACGGTCAATAATGGTCTCGGGCGTGTTCAACTGGCACACATTGGGATCTCTGGTACGACTAGACGCATCTCTGAACGGTCCAGGTTACGTGTCCATCCTTGTACTATCTGCATCCCTTGATGGTCATCATGCACCCACAGGGCAGTGGACTCTTCCAGCAGGACAATGCTCCTCCCCACAGAGCCGTGGTGACTAGGACATGGTTCGAAGAGTATTCCGCAGATTTTACCACCGTGGAATGGCCTTCTCGTTCACAGGACACCGTGTGGAGCATCTTTGGGATGCTGTGGAAAGGTCCATTCGAGTTTTGGATCCTCCACCCAGAAATGCGATGGAATTATGGACAGCGGTGCAGCAAGCATGGATGGAAGTACTTATGGAATGATTTCGTGAACTGTGAACTCATGTACTTATGGAATGCTTTCGCGAACTGTGAACTCAATATTTCGCCGTGTGACTTATCCGGGCGAAAGGTGGCCTATCCGTTACTAGGTAGGTATCCCATGATTTCTGTCCACTCAGTGTACAACAGTACACTGAGTGGACAGAAATACACAAAGGAGACATAAAGGAGAGTCAATACGTATAATATACTTTTGGTATTATATACTCTCTGGCCAAAAATTTAGAAACCGTTTAAACTGGCATCAGTTATAAGTATGCACCAAATGTAAGTTTTCATGTGGTATTATCAGAAGTTCTTTGGTATCAGATAAATACAGCATGCTTTCTTGGGACTTCTTAATTGATTCTTTAATGGGGAAGGCAGATGATCTTTCCGATTTTCAGAAAAGTATTATTGTGGAAGCACATTTAGCAGGAGAAAACAAAGTGAATCACTGGTGTGTAGAAAGAAAGCATATCAGAAGTATGCAATGAGTGTAAGACGAATGGAAAATAAAAGGGAGAAATGCGACAGAAAGTGGGTACTCCCAGAATGAAATCGTATGAATTTAAAACGAATTATGCATCACCATATAAAATCCAGTGTAGAGAAAATGGCTAAAGTTCAATTTAGGAAAGAAAGAACAATTTCCAACTGAACTATGTGTCAGGAATTGAAGAATCTCAGAAGTTGTCTTCGTGTTCCTTTAAGAGAATCACTTCTTTCTGTAAAAAAATCGTTGGAGTAGGGTTTTATAGGCACATCCGGAAACTAAGGCCGTATTGCCCTGTAAATGACGTGTGTTCTGAGAGCGATTTTCTGATTGCTGCACGAAAAATCCGAGTGTCCGGGAGAAAAACTATGCTATCCTCACCTGAGACTCAACCACGTTTTGAAAAATACCCATAAAAATTCCTCCCGTCATCGACGGGACTCGAACTCAGGTCTTTTTCACCCAGTGTAGGGAGGACGGCGATCCTACGAACTGTGCTACCCACGAGGTCCTTCTCCTTGTGTTAACTAGGGAACAACCAGCAGTGTTTCCACCGATCGCAATTCTACCAACCTTCCACCGTATGGGTCGCTGGACAGGCGCCCAATCAAGATTCCTAGGCTAGCCATCACGAACGACGCCTATGGTTTGCATTTGAACGGCTTCATTGGACTATGGATGACTGGAGAAAAGTTGTCTTTTCCAATGAATAACGACAGAGGGCTGCCCTTTTTGGTGTAACACGTGTAGGACTGTCTCCAGTGATGCTCTATGTGTAATTGCTGGCCATATGCCAATTGACTTGGTGGTGATGGAGAGTTATCTCTATTACAACACGAAAAGAAATAAGTCAGCCACTCTATTAGGAGTTAGATCTTGCCCGATCTTAGAGAAAACATATGATAAAGGAGATGTTAAAAAGGAGAGGGCGAGATTTAGGAAGGATGCTGTTGAGATATGGCAGAAGCGTTGGAGGCAGTCTGAAAATGGCCGAGTTACGTTTAAGATGATTCTAGACATAAAAAGAGTTGAGCAGATAAAGCGATGGCCGAGTTTAGGTCTTCATGCTACAATTGTAGTGATGGGACACGATCTGAGAGCGAGGTGAAGGGAATTTGGGTTGGCTGAGACTGGGAATTGTCAATGTGGTGCAAGGGAAGACTTTGAGCAAGTAATAAGGAATTGTAGACTCTACAGGGTCTAAGAGATGAACTGAGTACAATAGTTGGAGATCTCTCGCTCATTGAGTTCTCAAGGTTCTTTGAAAGGTTGGATATTTACGTAGAGTTTTAGAAATTTATAATTGTAGTTTTTAGAATAAGATGATTTTTTGGGAAGGGTATTTATTGAATAATTTATTGCGTAAATAAATGTAAATAGTGGGTGGTTTTATATATACAAAAGTTTTATGGATGGTTGCTTAAAGCAGAGGAAAGAAAGTTGAGCTTGATAGTGGAGACCCAACTCCTCGTGGACAACGTCACTACTACGTTTGAAATATTTTTCGAATTAGTGAAGGCCGAGAGGTCAAACTGAATTTAACACTTTTTAGCATTGTTGAACTTAAAGTTTAGGTATAGTATAAAATATGACGATGATGATCACGATTCTACGTGTGGGCCGCCGGAGTAGGCGCCCGATTCTCATGTTTGCGGCTAGCCACCGCGAAAGACGCACGCCTATAGAATGGCTTCATTGGACTATTGGACCATTTGAACGGCTTCATTGGACTATTGATGACTGGGAAAAAAGTTGCCTTTTTCCGATGAATAACGTTTCCTGTGGACGGTAGATGGAGGGTATGGCCACAGACTGCGGAGAGGAATCACTCCCGTGTCCTAGTCCAACAGAAATAGGCAGGTGGCAATAGTATTTTAATATGGGGTTTGTTTGTGTGGGAATCTCTTGGAATCCTCATCCCTTAGAGACTGCATTCTCGTTGCTAAATCCTACCTATCCATTGTGGCCAATCAGGTACTCCAATTCATGGTGACACTCTCCCTTGATGGCACAAGTATATTCCTGCAGGATACTGCCGGAATTGTTCGAGAGTGGTTCGAAGGTGAGTTCGAGGAGCTACTTTGGCTGCCGAATTCGCCAGATATGAATTCCATAGAACATTTCTGGGATTACGTGAATAGACAGATCCAGCGTTTGGATCTTGCACCATGGACTTAAAAAAAAATCAAATTATTATATTAAGATTACCAGTAATTGATTACATAACCCCGTGTTTGTGTTTGTAAATTGCGTGTGTTCTCAGATCGATTTGCCTGTTTTGCTGGATGAAAAAAAAAACAGTTTCTGGGAGAAAAAAACCTGAGACTAACTAACTCAGACACGGAGTGAAGAAAAGCCAATTAAAGTTCCTCGCATCATTGACGGAATTTGAACCCGGGTCTTTTCCATCCGATGTGGGGAGGACGGAGTCGATACCACTGTGCTACTCCCGCAGACCCTGCACCCTGGACTGTTGCAGATCTACTGGACGCAATCCTAGCAACATGATACATCTGCCTCCTGAAACGTTCAGAGATCTTATAGGTTTCATTCCTCGCTCTGCGGCACTCCTGGTGGAAGAGGAGGACATATCCACTAATAGGTAGGTAGTCATAATATTTTAATTGGACAGTGTATGTGACCAGTCAATCTTATGGAATAATTTCTGTCACGTACCTAAGACCCGTCCATTGCCTCATGAGTTTAGCTACAAAATTAATACTACATACATCGTAATTAATACTTTCTAAATAGTATTTGTAAAAATATTCAAAACGAAGAAAAAAAACCGTATTCTACAGACCATAAGATGCACTTTTCTTCCTATAAAATGTCCTTTTCTCGCATATACGAGTGAGAATTTACGCACGTCTCACAAGAACTCGGTTGTTCCCAAGAAAAGATTATTAAAACCGTACTTCTACAAACCGGAAGTATTCTACGAAATATAAAACGACCCATGTTTGGTACAAATAATGACGTCCTCTTTGAATAAAGTAAAAGTTCAGATTATGGCATCAATAATGACAAATGTGACATCAGCGAATTTTTAGAATTATTTTAATGCCCAAATATTTATATTATTTTATTTATAGGATTATGAATATATAATCTGTATCTTCCATCCTCGATGGTGTATTATTCAAAAAAATTCCTACACAAAGAAATGAATAAATAAAAGAATGAGGTATCCGATTTCTGAGAAACGGATGTTTTTCTGTTCCTCTTCTCCCACGCTTTCCTTCGGGCTCAAATCTGTGAGTAAATGGAAGCCCACACATAAACGAAGAGAGAGAGAGAGAGTCGCTGGATGTCCACGTAACCCAATGATCTACTCCTCGATCACTCCTACTTGCTGCACCGAAGAGGAGAGTTAACAATAGTGATTAGATTGTGCTGCCCTCTAGTGTAATGCGTCTGACCACCTGCCGAGAATCCCAGAAGTCAACGGGACGCAGCGGATGGTTGTTTGGATGTGCGTGTGCGTGCGTGCATGCGTGTCTCTTAAAGGGTTTCTGTAGTTCGCGCAGTCCATCTCCAGTAAGAGGCTGCAGTGGTCAACGTGCAGCGACTGGTTCCGTAGAACCAAACGACAAAAAGATAAACAAAAATTGTCGGCACCGTCAGGAATCCGGGAACGAGGTTAACGGCAAGTAAAGACTGAATTGTGGTAGTCGCGAGAGAAAGGACTGTCCTCGTACTAGAGTCACTCTGTCATGTCCGTGCCGACCATCGTGTCCAAGCCATGAACGTGGTCATCTTGGGTGTAGTCCTCGCGACAGTCGTCGGTCAAGGTGAGTACGCTTTATTGGCTGTTAACTGACTTCCCCCCCTTTGGCTCTTCAGCCGCACGAGAGCATTTCGGCACTGCAGGTAGACTCGCAGGTGGCGAAGATCCGTGGAACGTCATTGCCGACTCTCGGCGGCGGCAGCGGGATGACTGCGGCGCGCTTGCGAAGGCGTACGCGCCTCCGTAGTCGTCGCATCCCGGTTGGGGGGATTGTACGGCATACGTTAGGGAGCGGAAGAGGAGGGTGGTTGCTAAAGTGGAACTCATTCCGGTGGATGGGGGGGGGGCGTGAAGGGTTTTATTTACGTGTCGTACAGAAGAGTGAAAGTGGCCTCATTTTTGATGTGTTAAACACGATACGTATCGTCGAGTCGCTACGCCCCGCTTACCACAGGCTCTCGCTGGAGGCGACAACTGATAAAAGCTGACATCCTAAAGAGAAAAGCGCTAAATGAAGTTTCCAACCTTGAACCATTTAAACTACGTTATATTGGTAGGCTGTGTGGGTTGGAACTTGAAAACAAGAAGATGGGTAGGCAAATCCAACTGCTGTGTCAGATGGAAGAATGTTGAATTCGCTTTCATTCTTGTACCCAAAAGATGCCACTAGAATTCAACTTTGAACATAACAAGCAGTTTCTCTTTTCCTAAGAATAAGCAGGAGTTATTTTAACGACATCGCAACCTTCTCCAGTGGGATGATTTCAGATGGCTGCAACTCTTCTGCTATCACAATATTTGCCAGCCCCACCGAAGTGATTTATCTCAATACGTCCTTTGAAGTAATTACCTCAATGTGTTGATTATCGCTATAATAGGACGGATCAGAACTCTTCCTGATTATCTATCCTCACAAAATATATAACTGGAGGGGCATATACATCTATTGAAACGTTTAAAGAAAGATTAGGATACAAAAGAAAATATTCACCTCAAATATTCAATATTTGGAATCATATTGAGCACCGAATATGCATTAATTGGCTCACTCAACCATCACTGCTGAATTTTTACTCATTTTGGTTCCAGCTGGAGATTTAGAAGTGGTCATCGACTGTGTTTGGCCTCTAAGATAAAATTGTTAACAATGGCCATTTCGGCTTTTCGAGAGTAGCTGTTTTATTAAACAAGATTGAAAATTATTCTATCCTAGAGCAAAGGTGGCGTAGAAAATGATATTAGATGTCTGTGTTGACACTAGATGAAAGCAACTTGACAATCTCTGGTCTAGAAAAATGATTTGGAACTTTTTTGTGTGTCGAAATCATGGGTCAAAAGCCACATGATTTGGGAACAAGTATATTACAATTAAGGAAAATTAACAAATATTAATTAAGAAATTAGAAGTCATTTAGTCTGCGCTTTTTTCCAAAGAACAAATGCTTCAGTACTAAGTTCCACTTTGTTCAGTTGAACTTAACTTCAGATTACAAAATTAGTAAAATAATGCATCCAGAAGGACTGTTTTTCGTTTTTGTAGTTTCCTTGGCACTCTATTGCAATTCTATTAAACGCCCATGGAACCATTAAGGTGTAGACTAAACATTCTTCATATATCATAAAGTTCCACTTGATTCACGGTTATGAATACAATAGCTTTATGGGCATACCCACCTAAAAATAAGTAGCACTTCCTTTATTCATTGGGACACGGATTCCATGAAGTAGAGAATTCGTTCCTGGATGCTGGCTAATGCGAATTCGATCCCATCTCACAATTATCTCATGCTGTTGACAGTAAGACCAGTGGCAGCTGATCCTTTCTGGCGGTGCTTTTGGATGATGTTAGTGTACTTAATAAACTGGTCATTCAGTATATACTTATTGAATAACATCTGGAGGATTAAGATATGGTACTTTGGTTCGCTAAAGTTTCGTATCAGCTTCAAAAATTACTTTGATGTCCAGGGCATATATATCATTAAACAAACTTGCAGTGAATCCTGTCAAAATTAAGTTGGACCAAGGCTTCCATCCCTGAGTGAAAAAAAACAAACATTGCAATTTTAAACCCACTTTTATCCACTCTGCTAAAAGAACGTTATTGAAATTTCTTTTAGATACTACTTTACTACTCTGTAGTAATTGTGTGGAAGAATATCTTAGGAGGAAACTATTTTGTTACTCAGTCTTTTTGTAGTATTTCAGTCTTCATGTAAACGCTGCATTACTGATACGCAGCTAATGTTTTATTCAAGGTCTGTTCCAGTAAACCTATTAGGTAGTACCACGCATGCTATAAGGATATTATAAAAACTCGTTATTACTTTACGGATCCCAAATATCTTCTTTAACAGGCATGGAAAGTAAGTCAGCTTTACCCTCATTACAGAACACGCAGTTTCGGGGCTACTTTTCTCTTGGAAAAGCTCAACGGATGGAAACCTGCATAGAACTGCGGCAATTTCCATCAACAGATGGTTTCTTTCTCCGTATTAGGCTCGGCTCCGAATTGGCGAGCTAGAAGGGAACGTAACAGTTAAGTGGCTAAGCTCTCTCTCTCTCTCTTCTTCCAAGTCAGCCATATGTATGCAGAAATAGGGAGGGGGGATAGATTGGTAGGTTGGAGAACGGGAGTAATGTTGTTGGTTGTGGCCAAGCAGCATTTGTAATAAGTGGAGCGTGCAATTTGGAAACCCTTCCTTCCTTACCCCACATCTTATGCGATACGTTAAAAGAGTCTGAGAGAGAGAGCTGATCTTTCTATAAAAGTTATTTTTTGTTACTGTTGCAAGAACCGTTTAAATTTTATTAGAAAGATGCCAAGGATTAGTTAAAGAAGAAAATTATTCTAATTACTGAGTTTTTCTACAAACTTAGTAGTGTGACTTATCCATAGAGAATGGCCAAGTACTTTGACTTTGCTCTACGAGTAAAACCACCAATTTATCAAACAGTTAAGATATTTGAGAATCTACACCTTCCTAGGAGCAGTATACCGCATTCTGAGAGAATATAGAAAATTATTGGTGAGTTTGAGGAGTTCTGCTGAACAACCATCTGAACTGAACTTGTCACAAAGTTCAGATATGAAATTTTAAAGACTTGAGATATGAAGTTTATAGTCCAAAATTACATAAACCCTTAAATAGCGAACCTGACTGAAGTATGTGATTTCCTGAAACTTTATCCAAAAAGATTGGCAAGAATGAAACTTTCCCAACGAAATCTTTTGGACTGGTGCGAAATTTTTAAAACTGGACTTGAACAGTGGGTTGACTGCAATGATTATTGAATATATGATAATCCACATGTATGATTTGAAAATCAATCGTATGCTCCTTTGTTTTCTGGTCTAATTTTTGTTATATGTGGGAGTGGGCGATCTTTCCGGTTGGAATACTCTTTTTTGAGGACTCTACCACATCCCACAGACTATTTCTTGCCCAAAATGTAGACCCATTCAGTTCCCTCCAACTCCTTCCAATTCAACTCCTGCAAAATATTTTCCCCTTTCATCTGATATTTACCAACGTGGAATTTTCTAAAATTTCTCTGCATATGTCAACATATGCAATAAAATAATGGATTTATGGGCACATGGACTCCATGTTGAAAAGTAATGTTGCAAAATATTAGTTTGATTACAGTTTCGATTTTGTTTTTTGTGATTTAATTAATGATATTTTGATTAAATAACAAATATTGAAATCCAAGTGTTAAGTTACTTATGTCTTGCCAAAGTTGTAAGAAGGGCGAATCATGTGGGGGGGGGGGGTAACAATATCAAAACTAGGGGCCCAAAAATGTCTTCACAATATCCGTCTGACTATATTCATCCAATAACTCTACACCTATTGGACGGGATTTCATTAAATTTTATGTTTGATTCTTTTAGAAAGATTTGTCGCGCCATTCCAAAGTTCATTAAAATTTGACCAATAGAAATGCATCAATTATTATTTCATTTTTGTCATACATACCACATAGGCGAAGGGTTCTCAACGCTTTCTCGAACTAAGAAATTATCGGGGAAATAGCAAATTAGCAAAACACGAAATATTCTAGATTCGTACATAAAAGTCGTTGCCTTTTGCTCGCTTTTTGTTAGCAGTTTACTAAATACATAAATCGGAAATTATTACTATTTTCTTATTTTATTATTCACAGAAGAAAAGTGAAGTTGTGTTATATTTCAATTAAAATCGAGGAATAAATGAGTAAACTGCACTACGAAAGCGTTGACCATGTACTGCGACTGGTTAATTTATTTAACCACTGAGCCTGAAAGAGTTGCATTTCATGCAATGTTGATTATAAAACGCAGAGCGAGTATTGAATATTTGCAGTATTTCTGCTTATTATTAATGTATAATATTTATTTGTGAGAGGACGCCAGAGGGCATACTTTTGGTTTTTTTTTTTGCACGAGCGCAGGAATATATAATAATTAGAGCTCTCTGACTCACCATCTTTATCCTATTGGTATTTATTGTGAACTAACTTAAAATTTTTCTACCTGTTCTTTTTGTTGTATTATTATTTCTTTTGCTTGGACTATTTATTAGTTTTGTGTAATTAATACTCCTAAGGAGATTCACGTGCACTGTAGAATACCAGTGGAATGATGTTTACTTTCCACTGCTTAGGTATTATATTACATGAACCCCTTTTTATTACTCGGAACTTCTGATATCCAAAAACAAGACACTGAGAACATCAAAGGATTTAAAGCATCTTATTTCAATATTTAATCGAGTTTTTTTTTTTTTTTTTATCTTATACTTTGGAAGTTTCTTACTTTACTCTCTGAAAGAAATCCTACGGTCTTTTGATGATTGCACTTAATTTCTTATGTGCCATTCGTTTCTTTTTTTTCTTCTTCCCCCATCTCTCTCTCCCCAGGATGATACGATAAGATTATTCAGAACCGCTGAACAAAATCTGACTCGGAGAAAATCTTTCACAGATTATGTAACTTGTGAATCTTGGCAATAAGATTTTTTTCACGGTTTTTCAATAATACACCGTTATTTCTTATGATACATGATTATGTATCATGGACTCTACAAGGTGTTGCAGATGTCCACTGATAGTGCTACCTATACTGCAGAATTTGTCTAATAATGCCAGTACTTGTCAGGTCGTGGCATCGAATGTCCTGTTCCAGTAGATCCCAAACGCCGAATTGGGTTGAAAAAGGAGGTGGATTGGGCAGCCATGTGAAGACAGTGGCTCATTGCAATGTTCCTGAAACCATTTAGCAACCCGCCGGGCCTTGTAACATGATGCGTCTTGGCATGGTCTTTTTGGCAGACACCGGAGTTGTCCAGATACATAGTGGCATAGTGTTTTGTGGAAGGTGGTTTCCCACATTTGCGCCTCAATACTTTGTGAAGGAGTACAAAATCTATGTAAAACCCAGAAAAGTGTAATGTCCAGTTTGTGTCACAGCAGTGTCCAGATATACTGTTGTCATGAAGGGATGTACTTGGTCGGCAACGATAGAATGGTAGGCGCTCCCATTGAGCCGTTGATTAACCGTAACATCATCGCCTCCAGACTACCGAATATTAACAGTGCATCCAGGTGTCGAGGCCTCATGTTGCTTTTCCCAAATGCGGATAGCCCATCAGCATGGTAGAATTGGAAACGGGATTCATCAGACCAGCCGACAGATTTCCACATGTAGTCCAGTGTTGGTGCTGATATGCCCATATAAGGCGCAGTTTCTTGTATCTCGAAGTGGGCATTGGTATGACGCCACTACGCTGCGTCGATGCTGTGTTACGAGACGAGACATGACACGACATTCACCCAGGTATCGACCACACGTGACTACCCCACATGTGACCTTTGACTCTTTGTTCGACCGCTGTTGAGCCAGTCACAGTAGACTCGTGATACCACACAACAGAGCACTTAGCCATTTGGGCTGATCTCGAGATACTGACGATTGCAGGTTTGTTTGTTTGTTTGTTATTTGGTTTTTAGGAGCATTAGCAACTAAGGCCATATTGCTCCGGGATATGCGGTGGTCATTCCCTGACCTTTCCGCATCCTCCATATTTGGTGGTGACGGGCTCGAACCCCGGTCTAATCAAGAAGCGTGTGCTATGCACTGCTGCTCCTTCCCACCTGGCTACGGAGGTGCCTCGATTGCAGGTGCCCTCACGGGTAGCGCAGTTGGTAGAATCGCTGTCTCCCTACACCAGGTGGAAAAGACCCGAGTTCGAGTCCCGGAGGAATTTTTATGGGCCTTTTTGACGACATGGCTGAGTTAGTCAGTCTCAGGCGAGGGTAGAATGGTTTTTTCCAGGAAACTCGGGTTTTTCGTCCAAATCTACCACAGAACACACGCAATTTACAGACAGCATACACGGAGCAATATGGTTTTAGTTGCCGATGCTCTTAAAACTCTATAACAACAGCACCTGCACGTCTTTCTCCCACAATCATTCCACGTTCGAAGTCGGAAAGATGTCGACGCCGACCAATTCTTCTCAGACATTCAAAAACTGATCGGCAGTTGTGTCAATTGCAATCTTATGTCATCCGGTTCTGACTTTGAGCCTTCACCAACTCTATGACTCGTCCTGTATAGCAGTCTAGTCCATTCCTACACCCACTGTATGTTTCCCTTTTTATCACACACTGAAATATCTATTCATACTACAAAACTGTGCGTTTACAATTATGCGTATATGTTGTCCATACGAAATAATTAAATCTATTCGATAGACATTGCGCGTATATAACACAATATATTTCTAAAGAAGGCGTCTTCGTATCGTCTATTAAGTGAATTGAATAAGAAACATTCAGTTGAAATTATTCATGCATTTTTAAAATAAACGATGTGTGATTAATATAAGTAGTTTAATATTTATACGCGAAATAAAAGTGATATATCAGTGTTTCCATCACTTAAGCCTTAATTATTAAATTAAAAATTTCTGCTTTCACTCCATTTCTAAAAGGAAGGGAACTCTATCGTTAATTTCTAGCAGTACTCGTTGTTGTTGTTGTTCCAAAACAGTAATCCAACTAGAAGAGATGCTTTGGCTGTCATATTAACGTTTGTGCGAGATGGTAACAAAATAATATTTCACTTGAGCTTCCTTTGTAAGGGTGGTAACGTTATGAATCCAGATGTAATTCAAAGAGTTCAATGGAAGGTTGCTAATGCATACTTTTGGTCCACAATTAAATATGCAGTTGTTTAGATGGCATACTGTATAGCAGTAGCATTAGGACTTGTGTGTAGTGGGATTTGCATATTGGGTTATACATTACTTTACTTGTAAATATCTGTTTAGAATTATACACCAATTTTTCATTAGTATTAACCACATAATGGTTAATACTTTAATGACCCGAAGAAGCGCTTCAGATCATTGAAGGTTATAAGCAAACATTGTGTCCCTGATATCGAGGATTTCAAAGGAGAGCTACGAAGAAATCCAACTCTCTAGAACCGGTTTTCAATAATACTAAAATATTAAATATAATAAGACGAACGATGCCTCAGGTTTCATATTTAAATATAGTTGTTGAAAAAGAGATAGGTTCTCTGTTGCTTGACCAAAGAAACAGCTCCCATTCGCCGAATTCAAATCCTCAACTACTTGATAAGGGCCAGGATGTAACAGTACCTCTAAGTCATAACATTAATGGTGAATCCCAGAACAACCGAATCACAAAACCTTATGAAAGATCCAAGCTATGCTCTGGCTGTGCAAATTTCTATCCCCTGGATGGAAGATTCTCTTCCTCAGTCTCAGATGAGAGTAGCAAAATACTCTTTGAGCGAAATAAAAGATGTACTCAACTTAGAAATAATATTGGGTGATATTTACAACGTAAGTACCCTATAGACAAGAGTATTAATTTTTGTATGGAGGTGGTAACTCGAAACTGATCCCATAAATATAAAAAAGTGTATCTTTCGCGAGCATAGAATTAATGTGGATGCGAAATGATTGAAGACAGGTCACCCATCGTACGTGTCATTTAGTATACGTTGTCATAGTTATGAGAGTCGTAAAATTTATGATCTTGGTAACTGGCCACCAGAGGTGCTGGTAGGACCATATAGAAAAAAAAAAAAAAAAATCAAGCACTTAGGAACAGATATTCACTGCAGAGACTTGACAAATAACAATCATGAAAATGAAAATGACAAGATTACTCTTTTTACAGAATTAAGCGAATTCTATAAAAAGATCTACTATATTTAAGCGAATTTGATTTTATCACTATTACAGAAATATGGATAGCCGACCATCGAAATATCGGCTTGCTATTGGGCTTTAATTAAACATGGAAAATACAGAAGGTCGAGTTGGAAAACTGGAGAGAATTTACACTTAGAAAATTATTAAAAGCAGAGAGCGACCTTCCTGAAGGTAAACAAAAAGCCAACGAGGTAAGGCATCCAACGGATTCAAACAAGGTAAGAGGATTACACCGCTTGCAAAAAAGCAAAATAACTCGGATGAAGACATCCTTGAAGAAGGGATAAAGCTGTGTTATAATGAAAACGCATATAAAAATGAAAAACCATCACCATGCTTACCAACAAATACTGAAAGTCTCCGCTGAGGTGATTTAGCCATAACATAGCAAAGACCAAGACATCCAAGTAATCAATGATCTCTCGAACAGAGCAATCGTAGCACCGGACAATTCCTACTTTTTATTTTAAAGATATGCTCTATTAACATTATAAATGTACTAACGAATTTACTTGAAAAAATACTTAAGGATGAGATAATATCAAGCATGTGGATAGAGTATCAAGTAAAACCAATATCTAATAAAGAGAACCCATCAACAGAAAAATATTACAGATCGATAGCAACGGCTGCTCGCTGCTTAAGGTTTTCGAGATCATCCAACCCCAATCCTGGAATCATACAGTAATGATAAAAAAACATCATGAGACTCTCCAAACTTAAATGTGGGTGGATAGATGCTTCCTCAACAGTAGACATCATAAAGATTCTGAAAGAAACCAACAGAAACTCCATTAGGAGCCATTTACCGCTAGCTCCATCCCTGCAAAATCTTGCTACCATTAAAGGAATGTTGCCGCACGCAGAGCTAAAAACTCGAGTTTCTAGGAGAAAAAGCCTTACTATTCTCGCCTGAGACTACTAACTGAGCCACGTTGTGATAAAGCCCGTAAAAAATTCTCTCGTCATTAAAGGGATTCTCTTCTCAGTCTCAAACAACTGTGCTACTCACGAGGGGCCTAGGTCCGATCTCCATATTTGGACACAGGATTCCAAGCGTGATCTTATAATTTTTAGGGGTTTTTAAACAAAAAGAAATTACTAGCTATTTTTTATTAATTTTCTGGAAAGAGTTATCCAGATTGTGATGGAGCTTTTCTTTATGGGATCACCTAACAAAGATTCGGATTGAATGATGTTCACAACACGTAGACTAAGTGGATCTCATTAGAGAGGGTATTCTTACTTAATTCACATCTGGAACCTGCAGTATTTAATCTATTTAATCTTATATATATTTCCGAACTTCAGTGAATGAAAATTTTAAAAACTGCATACTACAAATTGACATATGAATGAATATCTCGTATGAATATCTAAATAACCAGTGAAGAAACTTAAACCCAGAGATTTGTGTGGTGGGCAGATTATTAAATATCCGATGTTTAGGAGTATTGATCGCTAGGAACCAGCCCTTTAGCAATCAGTGTACCCTGGTCGTCCGCTGTCGAAAAACTTCCAGTGCCAGAGAAAAGTTAGTGCAAAAATTTAAATATATAAATTTTTCTATTAATTATAACTCTCGCATTAACGAAGAAAATGGAAGCACTCACTCACTTTGCCAGGGCATTATTATACGAAATATATTTTGAATTAGCTACGCAATATCTAAGAATAATTAAAAACCTATGCAAAAACGTTTCTCCAATAGGCAGAGCCATTATGACTGTCAAAAAAAAGCGTCCGTTAATATAAATATTCGTAATGAAGATTTATATTGAAATTCTTGTTGTGCCATGCTAGGTTTGTAGCAGAGACCGCCATAAACGAAGCGTGTATGGTAAATGGGGCTTTCAATGCAGGAAAATCATAGAGGGAGGAACTCATGACTGTTCGAATTTCAAGTCAAACAACTTGGCACGTTCTTGAATGCAGAAAATTCCAAATGATGCATCCAAAGGCAGTTTCCCTCCTTAATAACAAAATTATGTTTGTTTTTTTATGATTTTTTACATAAAATTAATTACAGTGATAGAACTGGTGCGTTCTTTTATTTTCTTGCTTATGAATATATAAACGCTTCGTTAAGTTTTTCCCTCGTGTATGAATACAGTAAAATGGCAGATGGAATTCAAGTACCTCAGTTAATTTGAATGCGTTTTCAAAAGGCATGGCTCTGCATTGTATTTATATTAGGATTGTTTTGAATTAAAACATATAAGAATATTACTCTAAAAGAATTGCGAAGATGTACTCTATTTGTTTTATGCATGGAGGAACTCTTTGAATGATGGCAATTAGTTTTGCGTTTCTAGAATCAGTAATTCGTTAATATGTTAAAAAATTCCGATATTATGTGCATATAAATTAAAACATTAAAATATATAATACTAGTATTGTCACACAGACATCTGCGAGATTGCGATTATATATATTACGAGTTTATATCTCTAACACACTCCTTTAGTTTCTGGACAGTAGATATTTTATTATTTCTAGCAGTTTTTAGGGATGAAAAACTCCATTAAATATTACTATATTAAATGAAGTTTTTGAATGTACACTCTGAAATATTAACCTTAGGCACAGAAAATTGGGTGTGTCATTAACAAACCTAGCCACATCAATAGAGAATAGAGACATGGATAAAAGCGATTTTCCAAGTTCCATAATTATTCAATCTTGTTTCAGCAGAATGTCCTGACCACAATGCGTTTCTCTTTTAGAATTTTCCAACAAACAACTGACCAGGTAGACAAGAAATCCTATTCGCCAGCAAGAAGTTTGACAAGCTTTAAAAATGAAATTTTTTGAATTAAAGGTATAAGATGCAAATTGTTAAAAGTCGTTCATCTAGATGAAGGGAAGAAGATGGAAAGCTGGCTTTTTTTGATTATCCATCTGACTATCCGGAATCAATTATTCGAAATCAATTAACGGTTTTATGGTTGATGGGTAGACGACTTAACAAATTACATAATTGGAAGTAACAAAACGGAAAAAATTGACTAAAATACGAAAGTTTGACAAACAGTACATCTTGGCGAAGGAGTCAATATTCCTTAAGATTTTATGAGTAACATTTTAAAAGAGACTGAAATGTGAATTTTGAGTTCCAGATGATGGACTCCTAACTACTTGATCTCCATTTTGGAGAACAAATGTAGTTTATCTACTTACGTGCAGAAGTTGCAAAGTATTAATATTAAATAGCTGGTTTAATAATTAGTCATAATATGCAGTTAGTAAAATATAGTTGTGTTAAATTCCTTGTTAAACTGCAAATGAGAATATTCTATTCAAAATAAATACAATTCATTCTGAAAGTAATTTGTAAGGATATTTGGGAAGTAATAATCTTAAAGAGGCAAACATGTTTCTAGAAGTTTGATTTATTCATCTAAAGCTCTCTTTTCTATTCTCGAATTATGTACGGCTACCATGTTACAGTGAAAAGGCCACCATAACGAAAATTTGAACGGTTTGCTTTATTCCGATCAATTTGGTCTCATCTAGATACTCTACTAAGAGGGAAGCGTCTGTTAAAGTATCAAACCAAGTTTTAAAAGTGGAAATTAGGTTTGTAGAAAAATTTCGGAATAAAATCGATGACCAACATTTGCTGTAATGGATAACGTATAAAGGAAAGTTTTATAAATGACAAATTCTTGTTCAAGATGTTAAAGGTTTTCAGGGCATGAGAATGTTCACATTGCAACTACACTGTGCCAATCGAGACACCCAAGGAGTGCAATTTACTTCAAGCTCTCAAGTCCAATAAGAAACGATTGAAAGAAAACAAGTACTCTTGTCTAAGGTTTTGTATGCTCGCTTCTAGTGTCCAGATAGAATCCATTCCACATACTGAGTTCCGTAAAGGAAAATTAAAGGAGTCTTCTTTCTGAACAGAACCACTTTAATCCCTGTATTCTTTCCGAATACGGTAGAAAGAACAAAAAGCTTTTCTTTTGTCTCCCGGGCAAACAATCTTAGATGATGCCGTCACCTTGGACGCACGTACAACTCTGCAGTCATTAGGTGTGTTAAAGATTAAACATAGCTTCGTTTACTTTAGGTCTTTACCGTGCATTAAGATGTTGGAGAGTGTTTGAAGTTCGCATGCTCAAAGTTAAAAGCTGCGTTGGGTACTCGTACTTCTCTTGCAGTTTTCCTCAAAAGATCAGCCACTCAAAGTTTGAAAGTATTTTTGCTTTTGTTCGTCAATTATGGTCATATCAGATTTCGAAAATCGTGCGTTCTTAAATTTCGAAATTGATCTTAGAAAAAGAGTTCTGTTTTGAGAATGAATAAAAGGAAATTTTGAATGTTTTAACTAAAAATGTGCTGTTATGTTCACTGGCTAATATGACTATTGAGATATACCTCTACTACTTCTTGAGAAACTTTTCGTCTAGACAAAGATCTTAGCTTTTTAACTCAGCAGTCTTATGTCAGAATGCATTTGAACATAGCGTCTTTTACATTAAACCCAAGAAGAGTACTCCACTGCCATTACCTTGCTTTTAGCTTCAGTAGGAGAAAGGCGTGTTTTCGTTGTGAATAAAAGTTTGTAATTTATACTTTTGTTTGTAACAAACAAAAGTATAAATTACGTATTTTCTTGACATATCTCGAATTTTTGTATGTTTCAGTAGGTAGGGTAACTCAGGGCCGATTTATTGATCAAACACCCGATTCCTTGCATAGTGTAATGGACGCCATAATTGGTCCATAGCAGTCTAGGAGGCACTCCACATTGTTCAGTAAATAACATGTTTAAAAACATATATAAATGTATGCATAGTATGAATACAAGTATATGAACCATCATTAATTCGTTGGAAAATTAGCATACCTAGTTCTAGCATCATTTATAATCTTGAAAATTTCGTCCTCATTCATTTTACTGATGCCTCTCAGAGCCTTAAACACCTCAATCAAATCTCCTCTAAAGTGTCTAGTTTCCAAACTCTGCAACCCATATTCGAAGTCTTTCTTCATAAGGACGCCCTTTTGCCGATCTCACCAGGCGAGTTACCCTTCTTTGCACCCTTTCAAGAAGCTCGATGTCTTTCTTTAGGTGCGGTCTCCATACTTGAACACAGTATTCCAAGTGTGGTCTAACAAAAGCCTTATATAATGGGATTATCACGTCCCTGTCTCTACTAGCAATTAATAAATAAACAAATGCATTTTCTGTTGAAATTGGCTGATTCAAAATTTCATTACTTTTAACTTGCTCCCAACATAAATGTCAAACTCACACACACACACAGTTTTTAAGGAAAAAAATGTACTATAGAATCTGTCAAACGAGAACATCGTTTGACAGATTTTGGGCTAAACCTTTCCTGTTCTTGTAGAATATAGTCTTATTGCAGCTAATACGAAAAATCAATGACGCGAGGAATATTTATGGACGTTTTTTGACAACATGGCTGAGTTAGTCGATCTCAGCCGAGGTTAGCATGGTTTTTCCTCCCTGAAAGTCGGGTTTTTCGTTCAGCAAATCAACCACAAAACACACGCAATTTACAGACAATTTATGGCGCCATTTGGTCTACTAAGTTGCTAATGCGCCCAAAAACTATAACAACCAACCAACAATGAGAAATCTAATTATAATATTACTACTAGAGGGCTCCGCCCCCTGCTCGCTTTGCTCGCCAACCCCCGTGCACGCTTTTCTACGTAATATGTAGAGTTATGACGGAGTAAGTCAAATCTTTCTACGTAAAAGACAGACCTGTCGAAACGCACTAATCGATATCTAATCTAATATATAAAAGAAAAATAAAGTATAAGGAAAAAACTATAAAAAAATTGCGTAAATGTTGAGTGAATGAGAGTTATTAATTGCATGTTCTATCTTATCCTCTTCACCGGACAGACTGATGGCTATGCAGGCCCTCAGGGGCCTCATGGTTATCCATGCTGTAGCTTTTTCTAGCTGGCATGGTGTGAGATGCCGACACTGGCCATTTGGTTAACCCCCAGGGCAGTGTAGGACAGAGCTGCAAAAGCATATAGGGTCTCTTTCCTTATGTTCTTTTATTTCTACCACCTGGGGTGGTTGTCTCTTCTTCCCCCACCCTGGGTTACCCTTTCTAACATTATTACATAATGCTGGAAGCCGACGTGAGGAATTTGAATGGTCCTTTTCACAACGTGGCTGAGTTGGTCGGTCTCAGGAGAAGGTAACATGGTTTTTAATCCTAGGAAGTCGGGTTTCTCGTCCAGCAAACAGCCAAATCTACCACAGAAATTTAGAGACATAATTATATATAATTCAGCTTGTATGGTCTTACTGGTGCCTTGTGACCTCAAGTGCTTCACACTGATATAAACATCTCAGTTTGTGTTCCTTAATTACTGGAGATAGTAACGCATAGAAAGCTTCGATAATTATTTTTAACTGGCTACGCTGTTACTTGCAGTAGAACAACCAGATGGGGGGGTCTCCATCAGTATAATTAAACATGTATACCACAGGGAGTTAAGAATGGCCTTATCTGCTCGATAAATAGACCGACGAACGTACAAAGCGATAATAGCGCATGCATACAGATAAGTGTACAAACAACTATCAGCAATCTTTAATTAATTTTGTCGCTACATGTGTTCCTTATTTATTATTTCGGAGCCAGTTCTGTGCCCGTCTATTATCGATCGCTCAACGTCTTCGTAGAAGAACTTTCTGTTTTCATGTGTCCATTTGTAGAAAATCATTAATCTGAACTTGTCCACTGCTCTCGAGGTATTTATATCACCAAAATGTTACGCTTAAGCTTCAATTTTTTTCAATCTTTCTTTTTTCATTCCTTATTAACATTAATTTATTGATATCAAACGTTGTTTCTTATTGGAATGAAAAAAAGAAAGGTCTTGCTTATGCCACTGTGTAAGGATTTGTATGGCCGCGCCTGGAATTAGTGATACGAAATCTCTCAATTACTAATCATAATCGAATGAGTTGTAATAGAGAAATTTCAATAATCGAATGAGTTTTGCAGAAAAAAAACATATATATCGAACTTCTTGAAAGGATCCAAAGATTTTCAAAGGACGCCAGTATGAGTACGAATACATGGACTGGAAGTTTGCGAATTCGCATAGAGGGGACTTTATTGAGGTCTATAAGGCTCTAGGAGGAATGAAAGTAAAATGAATGATAATGAAATCTTCACTGTTATAAATGGTTCCAGCAGAAGGAACAATGAATTCATCAATGGATTAAGGCGAACTTTAGACTGTATGGAAGGAACCTTTCCTTTAGCTAGACTGTTGGCTGAATTCCTTGCATTATACGGCTAACGGATTTGTAACCTGTCGTTTACCTGGCAGAGTATGCAGTCTTTGGTATTTCTGACGATTCTCACCTAGAAAAATCCGTTCGATTATTAAGCTTTAAAAATGGTTTTTAAAGGATATTTTGTTATGTATCCAGGTAAGTTTAATGGAAGACAATAGGAGCGTTAGCATATATGCTTAATGCGCCTATTGTTTAGTTTTTCGTTTCTAATTTCGTTTTCTCTGGTTTAAAATCTCTCCGCCCCATTCTATCAAATTCATCTTCTGACTCCATCGTTCTCCCAACTCCATTAATCACTTGGAACTCTTTGACTTCCTCTCTTTGAAACTTGACTTTCTCTAGTCCAACTTTCCCTAACAGTGAGGTAATTTTCCATGGCGATTTTAATGTTTACAACTCCAGCAGCTTTAGTTTTTTTAATGACAAGGACCAATGATAATTACTAATGGTCTCGCAGAGATTGTTTAATTACCTACCAGAATACCACACAATCATAACACTACAGTTAACACTGTTGATCTTTTTCTCATGAACAACCCCTTCAAGTACATGGTCGAGGTGAGTGGTGCTCTAGGCACCTGCGATCACAACCAACTTGGTGATGGTTTCTTCTTTAATGGAGCCTTTTTTGTGGTTTTTCTTAGCATCGTGTTCTTTGGCATTACAAGAATTCAAATTGTAACGATCTTCGAGATTTTCTATTCTACTTTTCCTTGGTTGGATTGCTGTTTTAAATCTTTTGATGTCAATATGCACTGCTCTACCATTAATATCCGAACACTTGCCTTTAGACAAAAACAAGAGCTTTTATTGTGTCATTTAATATTTTGTACTGAAACGTTTTGCTTTTATGACGGCCTTCAATCTTCGCTGCATACTCTTAACCAGCTTTTTATAAATGTCGGGTGATATGTTCCTCCACTCGGCCACCAGTTCGGCCATGTTCTTTGGACGATCTTGATGTGCACGTACCCAACGATCCAATACATCCAAAAGATGCTCAATAGGGTTCAGATCAACTCTTTGCGCTGGCCAGTTCAACTTTTCCACACCCATGTCCTCAAACCACTCTGTTACAACCCGAGCAGTATGACATGGTGCATTGTCTTGCTGATACAGGTATGGGCCTTCCCTGAAGTATTACATAATGCTGGAAGTGCATAATTGTTCAGGCTGTCCTGATATTGCACAGCATTCATGGTTTTGTCGATAACGACTAATGGACTCAAGCCAAACCATGAAAGGAACCCCATACCATGGCACTGCCTCCACCAAACTTCATTGTTGGAAGGACACAATCAGGAAAGAACTGTTCCCCTGGCAATTGCCACACAGGAACGGCCATCAGACTAGTAGAGTGCGAACCTCGACTCGTCTGTCCATAGGACTCTTTTCCACTGCTATACAGCCAGGATTCGCGCTCCTTACACCATGTTAATCGGCGTCTAACATTTGTTGAGGTGATCAATTCTGTTGAACTGTAGAGGTAATTCTGTTGATCGTGTCATCTTGCATGCCCACTTTTTCAATTGTTTGTTCGAAGCCCAGTGTGCATATTTATAGCAGGTTCTGTGACGTGTTGCATGCATAGGACTGTTTCCCCATCCATGGAGGGGGTGTCCGGATATTAATGGTATTGCAGTGTATGTTTGTAGGGATGAAATCCTTCATTCCATACTACCTCTTTCAATGTCGTCCTAAACCTTGGTTTTCCAATAAATGTGCTAAGTCTCTTTAAGATAAGAATGTTGCATATTGCAATTGGCTCACATCCAAATCTCCAGCTCTAGTGGGTATAGTTGGTAGTTGCATAGTTGGTAGGGCCGCCTTCCTTCCCACATCGGATGGAACAGACCTGAGTTCGAGTCCCGCCGATGACGGTATGAATTTTTATGCGCCTTTATTACAAAATGGCTGAGGAGAGAGTAGCATGGTTTTTTCTCCTTCTCCCGGAAACTCAGTTTTTCGTCCAGCAAACAGAAAACCGACTTCAGAACACACCCAATTTACAGCCAATATACACTGCCTTAGTCACTGAAGCTCAAAAAAACTCTACTACAACAACCCAAATCTTCATTATCATTTTTGACTATAGTAGAGCTCGCAACAATTGTAGAGAAGATATTACTCCGTCCAAACTAGATTTTGAACACACTAAGAGTAGAAAGCTTGCTTCTTGTCCAAACGGTTGTCGAGAATTCTAGTCTCTGTCCGTAACTTTTTCCATCTATACTTCCACCTCTATTAAAACCTAAGGTTCTACAGCTTCGGCCCCGGGTGCCAAGCGTTCCGTGGCCAAGCGATTATAGTGCGTCTCTGAAAGCGTTTTCTAAAAAGAGAATTTAAGCAATCAGTTTATATTTTTAGTTTCAAACACCGTTCTCTTTATTTCTATATTAGAGTAGCTGTCTCGCACTACAAAGAGTAGGCAGAAGCCCAGAAAGGAAAACCACCTTTCTGTTTCCTTTTTCTATTAGTACTAACTTACTAACACAGCCGCTTGGTCACCTCGTGGCACTGCTCCTGCCTCCCCGTGGCGGGGCCGGAAACCTGGGTGGTAAAGCAAACCCCCAGGGGCCAAAAGGAGCAAAACATGGATTTCGACAACTTTCCCCCGATCCAGACAGCAAATCCTAACTCATTGGATTTGCACCATCCCGATGATGACACAAACACCAGAAAGAGACTGAAGACGGATGCTTGCAGGATAGAACATCCTACTTTCCTGATCTTGCATTCTTTAACAAACCAGGCCATAGGCAATCTATCTCCATTTCTCATACAGAAATGTCTGGAAAGTGTAGCAGGTTCCCCGAAAATGGTGAGACGTCTAAAATCTGGCGACCTACTGGTTGAGACCACCAGTTCCAAACACTCTGAGTCCCTTCTGAAACTCTCCACATTTGGTGGAATTTCAGTCAAGGTGTCACCACATGCTACACTCAATACCTCCAAAGGTGTCATCTCAGAATGGGACCTAATGAATGTCTCAGAGGAAGAAATTGTAAATGAATTGCAAGATCAGAAGGTCACACAGGCGAAAAGAATTATGCTGAAGAAAGATGGCGAACTTATCCCAACTCGAAGCATCATACTGACATTTAGTTCACCAAACCTACCTACATCGGTGAAAGCCGGGTATCTGAACTGCCGCATTCGCCCGTATATTCCAAATCCATTAAGATGTTATAAATGTCAGAAATTCGGACACTCCCAAACAGTCTGTCGAGGTGATGCTGTATGCCCTAACTGTGGCTCGAAGGAGCATACCCAAGCTGAATGTAAATCACAGTCCTCGCTCTGCCCTAATTGCAAAGGCAACCACCCAGCCTTCTCTAAAACATGTGACCAATGGAAATATGAAAAGAAAATTCAGAAGTACAAGGTAGAAAAAAAAGTCTCATTTTCAGAAGCAAGGAAACAAATACAGCAAGTGATACCAAAACATACATATGCTGATGCTACCAAAAGATTTCATACAATATCTGTTCAGACTGACACATCAATACCACCAAACATTTCTATTTCTGAGTGGGCTCGATCTATACTCTCTTCCGTACCACAGTCCTCAAAGCAACAGACTTCAACCAGATCTTGTAACACACCAGTTACGATACCACCTGTTGCTGCTGCAACTTCCGTAAGACCTGCTCAAAAAGAAAATGCTGATCCCATTAATAAGCAGCATGCTGAATCCTCTTCCGCTATGGACACAAATGAGACTTGCAATCAAGAAGAAAATGAAACCATTTTGGAAATCCATCCAGAAGACGAAATAGAAACCAGACCTGTTTTTTCAAAGAGAGAGAAGATGAAAGCTGACCGCCTGAAACAGATTTCCAAAAAGCAGACAGATGCAGCTACTCCATATAAACCCAAACAATGAAAAACATCGTACAATGGAATTGCAGAGGCTTTCGCAGCAATATTGACGACATCCACGAAATAATTATGAACCATAATCCAATTGGAATCTGCTTACAGGAGACATATTTAACACCGCAGTTGTCTCCCTCGATAAAAAATTATACTCTCTTTCGGCAAGACAGACTTACAACCACAAATGCTCATGGAGGGGTAGCCATACTCGTGGACTCACGAGTCCCTTGTAAACGCATTCCCCTACAAACTGCCATTGAAGCCGTTGCCACGCGAATAGCGATTGGCATTAACCTAACACTGGTTTCCATCTACCTGCCACCCAGTGATCCTTGTACGTTTCAAGAACTTCAAGATCTCATTTTGCAGTTGCCAACTCCTTTCTGTTTATTGGGCGACTTCAATGGACATAATCCATTGTGGGGATCTCCCAACACAGACGCCCGAGGACAACTCATTGAAATGCTTGTCGACAGACAAAATCTAACCATATTAAATACAGGCTCTCCAACTTATTTCCATCTACCAACAGGATCAGTCTCTGCAATAGACCTATCCATCTGCTCTCCTATCCTCTTTCCTAGTATTGAGTGGACTGCTCTGGACGATCCACTCAATAGTGACCACTACCCAATAATCTGTAAAATACAAACTTCACTCTGCATAACTTCAGAAACCAGCAAAAAATGGAAATTTTCTAAGGCAGATTGGACAAAGTACGCTTCCCATGTATCCTTTGACAACCAGGTCATTGAATATCAACCAATTGACAAAGCTGCCAAACATATTACAAAACAGATCCTAGTAGCTGCATCTACTGCCATTCCTCAATCACAGTCAAGCATCCGTAAAAGCAGAAACTACTGGTGGAATGAGGACTGTAGAAATGCAAAAAAAGAAAAAAACCGTGCTTGGAATTTATTCCGTAAATACCCTACCACTGCAAACTTGATAAACTACAAAAAACTTAGAGCTAAGGCCCGCCATATTAGGAAAAAAGCAAAAAAAGACTCTTGGATTCGATTCGCAACTGAAATTAATAAAAATACTGACGTAAGAATTATATGGAAAAAAATCAGGCAATTAAATGGCAAATTTCACCCATTGTCCTCCCCACTTATCACCTGGAACGGGTTGGAACTGTCTACTCCTGCAGAGATTGCAGATGCCCTAGGCGCAGTATTTTCGCAGTTATCTCAATCAACAGCATACGAATCATCATTTCAAAAGATTAAGACTTCAGCCGAAAAATCGCACCTGAATTTCAGAACCAAATCCTTTCTACCGTACAATCAACCACTCACTATGCTAGAACTTCAAGAGGCTCTATCCACTGCAAGGAACAGCGCTGCTGGCCCTGATGGAATATACAACATAATGCTACAGCATCTAGATAATAAATCGCTATCTTTGCTTCTGACATTCTATAATCGCATCTTCATAGAACATTCATTCCCCAGTTCTTGGCGTCACTCTTTTGTACTGGCAATACCCAAACCAGGGAAAGATCTCTCTATGCCTAATAATTATAGACCCATTTCTCTCACCAGCTGCTTAAGTAAAACCCTAGAAAAAATAATACACCGTAGACTAACATGGTACCTTGATTCCCAAAACATAATATCCGATAATCAATTTGGTTTCAGGAAAAACCGATCATCACTGGATCTGATGATCAAAGCAGAAACTAATATTAGGAATGCATTTATTCAAAATAAGCATCTCGTCATGGCATGTCTCGATATAGAGAAAGCCTTTGACACCATTTGGCGTTTTGGCATCCTGAGAGATCTACATTCCCTGGATCTGAGAGGTCACTTACCTCTTTTCATACAGAATTTCCTACAGCAGAGGACCTTTCAAGTTCGCTATCGGCAAGTCCTTTCCAAAACATATATACAAGAAGAAGGAGTCCCTCAGGGCTCTGTTCTTAGTGCAACTTTGTTTGCAATAAGAATAAATCAGTTGACTAAAATTATTCCCAATACAGTGACTTCATACCTATATGCTGATGATCTGACGGTCTCTTGCAGTTCACAAAACATGAGTTTTATTGAGAGGCAACTTCAAACATCAATCAATAATATCGAACTATGGATGACACAGAATGGTTACCGACTGTCCTATCAGAAATCTAGTGTCATTCATTTTTGTAACAAACGAAAGATGCACCCAGATCCTGAAATACATTTAAGAAACCAACCTGTCGCAGTTGTGAACAGCGTTCGTCTTCTTGGTGTGATTTTTGACAATAAATTGAACTTTAAAGAACACATTAAACATCTACGGACTGTTTGCCAGAAAAAAATGAACTTACTAAGAGTTATTTCTTCTACATCGTGGGGTGCAGATCGTTGCACCCTACTTCACTTATATAGAGCCATAATTAGATCTCGCCTTGATTATGGTGCCCCGGTGTATGATTCTGCTAGGGAAAGCGTGTTATCATGTCTTGCCCCTATTCAACATTCTGCCCTCAGGATTGCTGTAGGTGCTTATAGAACGTCGCCAGTACAAAGTCTTTATATTGAAACCCATGAACCTCCCCTCAGACTCAGGAGAAAGATGTTACTCCTAAACTATGCGGCCAAAATTCAAAGTATATCTACTCACCCCATTAGGCCAATACTTAATGATCCACAGTTCTTTATGCACTATAGAAACAAACCCAGAGCAGTTCAACCTACTGGCATCAGATTGCAGGCATTATCGCAAACGTGGAATATACATCTTGACAAAGTCCTCCAAGATTCAAACAGTGCAGATCCTCCATGGTATTCTATTAAAGCATCCTGTGACAGCTATTTCCTAAGCTGGGGAAAACATTCGCTTGCTAATATCAACATGCAACAACTCCATACTGCTCACACACAAAATTATCCACATTTTACAAAAGTATACACTGATGGATCAAAGTCTGAAAGTGGAGTCGGGGCTGCAGCCGTCTTTCCCCATAACACTATCTCTGTTTCCTTGCCCACTGAATGCAGCAGTTATACAGCAGAATTATGTGCCATCAACCTTGCCTTAGAAAATATCCTCCATCTGTCCATCCAAAAAACTGTGATATATACAGACTCACAGAGTGCACTTATAGCCTTGCAAAATTCCTCCTCGCCAACACATCCTGTAATAGCAACAATAAAATCTCGGCTGATGCATATCCAAGAACACCAGCAAATAGTCATCTTTTGTTGGATCCCAGGCCACATGGGGATATCAGGGAATGAAAAAGCGGATTATGCAGCAAAACAATCATCCAACACAGCATCGACGAATTACTACGTTCCGTATATTGACTATAGATCCTATATAAGGCATGTATGTAAAGAACAGTGGACACTTTTGTGGCAAGCTCAACTGCAGAACAAGCTCCTGCAAATAAAATCTGAACCACAGTTATGGGCTTCCAGTTTCCGTGTAAACAGAAGGGAAGAAGTCGTCTTGTCCAGAGCGCGAATCGGTCACAGTCACCTAACCCATCTTTATCTACTCACAGGAGACGATCCTCCGAAGTGTACTCACTGCAACTCTTTTCTCACTATCAAACACATTCTCATTGATTGTACACTATATACTGCTGCCAGAAAAGCCTCATTCGGTACTCTACGAAATCTTCAAGAACCTTTAACACTTCGTCACATTATAGGCAATGATGCAAATCTAATAGAATTTTTTTGCTTCCTCAAAGAGATACAGCTATATGACCGCATCTGACATGATTTTATAATCACAATATCTGGACTCCTTTACCCTTGATAGGCGCAATATGGCCCTAGTAGCCCTTGCGCCAGAAATAACAATACCAATACCAATACCAATCTACAGCTTCCTCGACTAAAATTAAAGCCGAGTTACTAGCGCTGTACTTTTCTTATTGTAATTCTTGAAATGACGATCTTGGTAAATAACCTTTCAAGATTCACAATACATTCCACTGAATGTATTGGAATCGTGACAGAATTCAAGAAAGCTCCAGGTCCTGATGGTATTTCTCTACCAGTATTCATCTCCAGATAATTCTTCAGCTTGGAAATTTGCTCATATCCAGCCAGTTCCTAAAAAGACTGAGAAATCCCTTCCATTTAATTATCATCCTATTTCACTTCTATTCTTTCCAAAGTAATGGAAAAATTAATTTACCGCCAATTCCTAAGGTATTTTGTAACCTTCCATCTGATCAATGGTCATGGTCAGCATGGATCACGCCAGTGACGATCCGCAGAGAGAGTTATCAGTGGACAACGTTGTTCTTGGAATAATGTTATTAGCTGAGTCTTTCAATACTGGTTCCATTGCTATTTTAAAAATTTATTAATGACACTGGTGAAGCGATACCAGCTTAATTTCTAAGTTTGCAGATGATGTAAAGCTTGGGAGGGTAGTTAACTTCCACCTCTATTAAAACCTAATGGTTCTATAGCTTCTTCAACTAAAGTTAAAGCCGAGTTACTAGAGAATCGTGCCGACCGGGCTAGCCGAGTGGGTAAAGTACCTGCCCGGCAACCCAAAGGTCGCGGGTTCGATTCTCGCCTCGGGCTTGGATCAAAGTACTACAAAAACCTTGGGAGGTGCAATATGGCCACAGAAGCCGATGCGCCAACAACTACCAAATCAAAAAAAAAAAAAAAAAAAACTAGAGAATCGTGGCAGAATTCAAGAAAGCTCCAGGTCCTGATGGTATTTCTCTACTAGTGTAGAGAAATATTAACCACAGATATATTAACCATATAATGTATCAGAGGAATATTTTATGGCTTTTGTTCTTTTTCAAGACGTGGTTGAGTTATTCGGTCTTTGGCGAGGATTGCATGGTTTTGATCTCCCGCAAGCTGGAATTTTTCGTCCAGCACACAGACAAATCGACCAAAGAATACACATAATGCGCATTACATACACGTATACATAATATTGAACATCACTGTTCTAAGGTATTAATCAACTATTGACCGACTTGCATAACTATTGAAAGCCTATAACAAGGAAATTTTCGGTTAGCTTCCAGCAGAAATATTCCAGGTAGAGTTAATGCAGCCAATAGACTTTCTTGGACTCAGTAATGTTTCATACGTTGATCTGCTCCACTGCATCTATCTTCTACCTTGATTTTGTGCTCTCTAATTTGTTTCATTTATCCCTATCTGTCCCTAATGGCAACTGGAGATACCCATTTTAGAATATTCACTGGGCGCTGCTTTTGTGTAACCATGGTTCTTGCAGATCCATTCTCTGCCACACAGGAAATTCTGAAACAAAGGTACTTCATGATCTGTAAGATCGGATTGAAAAAGTCCAACTGATATTCATAAACTGGCAGTTTTATTTCATCAATCATTCAGTAAAAGAAGTTCAAAGTGACAGGTTCCGTTGAATATTTGTAGTCTGGGTATTTGAAGTCATACATGACGTTTGCTGGTGCTATCCGGACTTAAAATAAAGGAAAAACGTAAAATTAATCTTGAAGCTTTTCTTTCTTCTTCTCTGCTTTCAGAAAGACCCTGTCTTTCAGCGTACCGTAATCTTAGTGAGGTTTTTATCTCGAAGAAATTCGCAAACTCTCACTAGATTCTCAAATGTATCAGGAAAGGTGTATGAAGAGCTTTAAGATGATGTTTTTATCTCGTTTTGTGTTTGCGATTCATTCGAAGGCTTTAACAGTGTTAGTGACACAATCATTTTTTTTTTCTTTACGTCTTTTATTCACTCTGCACAAGAGATTTCGGCAGGCTTTCTCACTAAGCCATTCATCAAAAGGAACAGTATCTTGTATACCATCCAAGACACCGAATTCAGTTTTCGCCCTCTTTTAATCAGACCTGCAGTGTAATTTTTGTCTTTGGTAACAATCGGATTTCTGTCTTACTCTTACTGTTTCCCCAACACGTAATCCCATGTTGACGTTTATCTTTTCCTCGAATCGAAGAACTGTAAAAATGGCGGGTCACATTTTAAGCTTATCTGCCGATCACAAATTAAAGTTGTATGCGTCAAAGTATTCGACCTGTGTGAGCTAAACACTGGTTGAAGGATTGCAATCTGAGTACCTCTCTGTTGGTATGTGTATAACCCAAATAAAAAGAGGAAGCAAAGCATTCAGCTTATTAAATGTTCCCAAAGGACTAAGGAATTAAGGACTAATTTTTGTAAATCGAAAGTTAATTTAATAGCAAGTTTAATTGTAAAATTAAACTTGCTACTTTAATCATTTTCTTCGGCAGTTATTTTGATTTTCTTTCAGAACTGTTTAATACCATTAAAGAAAGTAGCTACCTGACAGTGCTTAGGACCTATATAACCATATAACCCTCGAGCTTCAGGTTGGGGGACTCTGCCCAATATAACAAAAAAATTCCCTTACAAACGTTTGCTATCAGAAAGAACAGTTCCCTGAAAAAAATTTCGATTTTATAAACCAGTTTAATGCTCATTTTTGAATAAAAATTGGTATGCAACTGTGTTGAAGCAGTTTCTGTTTTTTGTTTTGATTCCTTTCTCTTAAAAATCTTTTGTTTGCAGAAAAAAATAATAAACTTGTCTAGGGAGTAAGGAACTCGTGGATGAAAAAGAAAAGTTCTTTGACCGACTCTCTTACGTTCTGCTTTATAAAGGGTCCTGTACCTTCACTCGCCAATTCCCCATCCTGTATTTGGCATTCTGATCTGCCACGAGCAAAAAGTCGTGTTTTTTTTTTAAGAAAAGAAACAAAGAAAGAAAAAAAATGTTGAAGATGTCCATGGTCGAGCGAGAGAGTTTTAGGTGAATTGATCTTTCTCCGACTTTTTCCTTCTAAAACTTATTTCTACCATTGTGACAGATAATGACGTTCGGCTGGGATTTTTTTTCCCCTCCTCCTCCTCAGATGTTGGCTGCACTAGTTGGCTGCTAGATGTGTGTCGTGACCAGAGAAAAGCGTATTTGATGTACTAGTGTCGGTTGTTAAAGAACTGTAACATAATGGCAGACACACGGGAATCTCTGTTAATTGGATCCTGCACATTGAACTGCACAACACCCAAGTCACGAATTAAAAACTTACACGGTTTTACATAAATGACACTCACGACTGTCATGGCGACTGTGGGACTGGTACAACTGCCTTCCCACACACGAGTCACCTGAAGGTATTCCTCCGTGACTGATTACAGGCTGCGTATAATACCCTCAGGGATTCTTCGACCTTACTCCTAACCTCTACTTCATGTTAAGTATGTAAACAAATATGATGTCCGATTTAGTCATGGGATTCAATTAAAAAGAGGATTTATTTTTTTCAGTAGTGAAGTTGCCTCCAGGATCTCTCATTTGTCAAATGCTTCCTCAAGTGAAAGTCGGTAGTCAAGAGCGAAACTAAGGGTTTTCTTTATTACTTATAAAGAAAACACACACTATGTAAACAAATCGAAATGAATGTCTCAGTTTGCGATACACTAAAACAGCTATAATAAAACAACTAGACTTCTGCTTTTTTTTAAAAAAAAGTAAAATCAGTTTTTATTGATCTTTGGTCAATGCACGGACCACCTACTAAAGTTCTCATTGACCACATGATAAGAAACAGTGGTCTAGAATTTCACATACCTTTCAGTCTAGGAGGAGAGTGATCAACCTCTGATTAACTACGAGCCGGATGAGAGTTTTATAAATTACTTTATTTTCCAAAACCCAAAATCTTTCCAGTGTTTTTGATGTTCATGAAAATGTCCACAGGCTGTGGGTTGGCCATCCTTGGAGACGAGGGCACGCATAACTTAGCACCATGTTTCACCCCAAAATACTGTTAAGCACTAATGAACAAAATTATGCATATATTAGAAAGTGACCTTGTCCAACTGCGAATCTCCCTTTGGTATTATAACCCTAATTTTAATTGAAGTACTGTAGATATCAAAGTCAAGAAGACTGATAGACTTCCTTGCAAGATTTCCAGTTAGTAAACAGCACATTGAAACCTTCGTTTCCCAAACCCTTGGTTTCGAACAGTTGCTTTGACCTCCCTCTTCCCCTTCTAATTCACAGCTGTTCAGGAAACAGAGTAAATAGTTGATTTTTTGAATGTGGCAACATCTATATGGGATGAATAAACGAATGAATCTGTTTATTTTCCGATGAAATCATTCACCCGAACAAACTATGTGTTTTTCGTAATCTTGTACGAATAATTTTCCATAGCTATATGGAGAGGCATACAAGTATTGATCGCTACAAATGTTTCAAAAAAGAAAAATGAACAGTATCGCTAGTCCATCATGGGCTTCAGATATCAGCACATTTGGTGATCAATTATGACGCTAGCTGCGCCATCTTTTGGCAGCACATTGGAGAAGATCTATATCAGCAGACCACGTTCCATATCATACCGGTTGAGATGTGACGGACTGATTTGAGGACATGTGCGTCGAAAAGTTGGACTGGTCAGCTCAGAGCCTTGACCTAAATCCTGTAGAGAACCTCTGAGATGAGCTGAAGCTTTGCGTTAGTGTGAGGAGGAAAGGAAAATATCGGAGGACATTTACCAACTACAGATGGAGAGTGTTCTACGTAGTCTAGTGGCTGTCATAAAGGCTAAAGATTTCAGCACACATTATTAGTTTTGTTGTAAATAAAGGTTATTTGAAGATATGCAGGTGTCCGAATATTAAGACAGTGTATAGAACTGCAGGGTCTTCTTTATCCAAACCCTCAGCACTAAGAACCATTGATGAATATTTTATAAAGCTAATATAAGCTATACACGTTTTTATGTTACTCCATAACCTTGTCAGGCCCCTGGCCTTCTGGCTGTAGCGGGCACGTATTGTATCTTTGTAACTTCTTAAGTTTAATACGCCTACTTTTTGGGTCCAAATCCATCTGGGACTCTGATATAGGCCGGGTTGGCTTCCTCCTCATTTGGAAACCGCCCTATGTGTTTCAGATGTCTTTTCTCGAAAAGGGCTCCGTTCATCTCAATGCTTTTAGAACCAATGCTGCATAAAATAAAGGTTGTACCATACTCCTTTGTGTTGCCAATGCGCCATAAAATTCCCAAACATATCAGACCGAGACGGTGCAGCTTGGCTATCCAACAAATGGTAGTGTCTTTTGTTGTATTTCATATTTTAATCTTTTATTTTTATAAAATATTGTTTGTTGACTTTGTTTATCCCTTTCCATTATATATTCCTTCTAGCATTACTGTTACTTTCCATTTTTCTTGTTCACATCGATGAGGAAAACGATTCAAGGACCTGGAAATATCGTTCTGCATTTACATTTTCCATTAGGAGATAGATCACGCTAGAAAAATACCAAACGCCAACTGAAAAGCACAAGATAAAAAAATAGAAAACAAAAACGAAAAAAAAAAACGAAATTGAAAAATAACACCGAGTGCGAATTCCCGGAACAATCGAGGTTCATTATCAACGAGGTAAAGGAAGATAAAAAAAAAAAAAAACAAAAGAGTTCTACAATTTCGTAAAAACATCCTTCGCTCATAATCTACATCTCGTGCATGTAAATAGCTTTTCTAACAAGTTCTTAAACTTCAATCATTTAAAATAGGCCTAGAATAATCGAATATCCGATTACTTTCTATTTTTTATCTGTTTACGATTTGAACACACATTCAAAATCGCTGTGAAAGAACCATCTTCTATATAAAAATCAGTTTTCGTTTATAGTTTGATAGTAAAAAACTAAAATAGGTTTTCAAGCTCTGTTTTCAAATGGTGCCCACTTTATAAAAGTGGAATGAATTTATGAAAGCTCTCGCGAAATTGGCAGGGTCTTCTTTATGCGTGCATTTTTTTAGACAGTGGACAAACAGGAATGGAGTTTTATCATGAAATTCGGTGCACAATGGAGGACCGTGTTCAACAGAAGACAAACACAGTTTACAGCGCACAAATTCCAAGACACGAAGTCCACTTTGAACGTAATATGGCCAGCTCGTGTCGGCGACGGACGATGCATTGTAACTCCTCTGAAAGGTCAAGGATAAAATTTGCCATCGGCAAGAAACAAGCGCGTTAATGTCAAACTTATATAGAGTTGGTCACGCGAACTTTCCGCTGCTCAGCCTGTGAACCGAGGTCAAGGTGTCTGTGTCACACTCCAGTTATTTCATGTTCTATCGTCAACTTTTCTTTCGGTGGCAAGTAGAAGCAACGTAAACACGGTTGAAAACATGCAGTACAAGTACGTTGAGTTCAGCTATAGATTTTTTTCTTATAAATAAGAAATTCGGTATTGTTTTCTCGAAGTTTCTGGGTTAGACAGTTCAAGGAATTTATTTCGGACCGACACAAAGATGTTCTCACGGTCTTTTTGAAGGAGCGAGAATATTAATTTGAAATTGATATCATCGAGGAAGGCATATTTCGGCTTGTGGTTAGTAGACATCCATTGTAAGAATTATCATTTAGCATTATTGAGGTATGATTTGTTTCGTGTCTAAGGAATGCAGTTCCCCTAAGCCCATGGTTTCTCAAGCAGTTCGTCTTTGAGGGTCCGTCTCATTCGACGGTCTGGAAGTTGTGATTCCTTGTTATTTATTTATTTATTCTTCAAATAATATAAGCTAATTCATTCGAGTCCACAAAAATAGTGTTGCTGTGGGCTGAAAAACACTCAGAATAACTCTGGGGGAGGTGAGAAATCCTACGCCCGCCGCCTGAGATAGATCAACTACAGCTTCGAACGAAAAGGACCCAGGCGAAACCTTAATACTGTCAAGGAGACCTGAACAAGACTATACCACAGCGAGAAGTATTATCTGCATTCCTGTTTGCGGCCACCTTTGATCCTTTCATGACGTCACATGAAAATTTAAGAGAGACGCATACCCTCAATATGTGCTGAGAAAGTTCGCACAGACTGTTTGCCACTCCACCCGCCTCTGACAACACTGCCTTATGGAGTGAGTAGGAGTTTGGAGCAAGGGCTACTATGGCCAAATTGCGACACTATCTTATAATACCATATCATCACCCAAGATGGTCTTTACGAGTCCAATACGATCTCCAGCAGTTGTCAAAAACTCTAATTGAATTGCTTAATGTTTAATTATTTATAATAATATTTATTATTTATTTATGTGTATTTTAGATTTATTGTTTATTTTATATATTAATTCTTCTGTACAAAAGTTAATGCAACTTTTTATGCATCTTAAGTAACCCTTTGATTTCGTAGGCAGGTTTTTGGTTGAATTTCATTCCTGGAATTAATTTTTATAAAATAAAATTAGTAAACTGTGCTTTCGCATCGCGTGCTCTGCTGAAATTTCTGACCGCAGTAGTTTTTGTTGCAGCATGGCCTAGTTAGTCGGTTTCGGGAAAGATTTGCATTGTTTTGCCTCTCGGAAACTTGGAGTCTTTGCGTTTTTCGTTCAGCAAATTCAGCCATCTGTATTCAGATGGCTGAATACACATCACGACAGTCTCTTATGAGATTTTTTCCACACTGTGGCCAAGTTAAAAAGAAGCTTACATTCAAAGTTGATTTTCTGTTTCCACTGTTTATTTAATAAAATTGCAAAACAATCTGGACAAGGTACGCACCCTTGCTCTTTAGTGCATGTGCATGCGCATGTGCACTGATAAAATTTTGATGTCTTGGCTATGACATCAATTTTGGACGTTTTTTCCAACAGTGGCTCAAATGGAATTTGCTTGAAAATTCTTCTACTGAAATAATGACTTAAGAAGCTGGTCTGGTCCGTTGTCATTGGAGAAACTTGCTTATATGTGCAATATATTGTATTTCAGTGTATTTTTCTTAAATAAATGGGACTTGGGTCTACCTCACTTATTTGCAGGTTTAGGCTCTATGTGGCCGATCATTTCTTTCAGTGGTATTTGGGCAGTATCTGTCTTGTTTGGTTGTTTATAGGCACTCTGCTACCAAAAAGGCTGTTTCCCAGTACCCGGGCACGGTCCAAGGAGGTGGTTCATAATTATACTCGTGATGTCCGTGGTGGACTATATCGTGCACTCATAAGGTGGTAGTGCAAATCCAATGGGTGGAAAAAACAGAAAAGAAAACCACCCGCACTCCAAGTTCCAGCAGCACAAAACAGAAGAAAGAAGTACATATAAGCTAGAATAGTTGAAATATTCAAGTAATAAAGAATGCTTATTGATTTCTTTATAACTGCAATAATGACTTCATTAGAGATCAGAAACTGTTGATTTTGCAGAGTCCAGGACAGTAGTAACAGATGATAAGGTAGAACCCAAAAACAGTCAGAACTGAGGTAGAAGTAGAAACAGAGGCAGCGATGAATTGTCTTCTTATTGCAAAGGCTTTTGTAGGAAAATTCTTGCAGATATTGGAAATACTCCTTGGATTGCAGAAGAGTCGGTTCAGGTCGAGGTGATGAAATTCCACTGATAGAACAAAGAATTAATCGAGGTCCACACAGTAGCGACAGAAGAAGAGAACATATTCCCAATCTTCAATACGACCACATAAGCAAAGAAGGAATCAGTACGGTTGAAATCAAAAAGGGTTGGGTTTAGAGCCATGGCCAGTGATTCCAGGCTAAAGCGTCGTGCTTATAGTCAGAAAGTTAGCTTTATGTTAGCGTGAATTTGTGTCCAAGGACTGTTTCTTTCTTCTTAGTAACACAGAAGGAGATAATCCGTGTTTATTGTTTTATTTAAAAATCCGATCTATAAATCCAATAACTGAGAATAACCCTGTACAAATAAGGAAAACTAACTTGTCTTAGAAATAGTTTGCCACCAAGCAATCACCATTTTTATCATATCTCCTGAGGTCACAGTCTTTGGAGGACACAGTAAATAATGACTGTTTCCAGGGTAATTGCTCCTGTGCATTTGTCTTATTGACCAATTGAATCATTCTTGTATTGATTTACCGATTTCTTAAGTTCTTGCCAAAGACGTAACATCTGTCCACTGATAGTACTGTATAAATGACTTATTTACCAGAAAGAAGTTATTGGGACTTTCGCTAATAATTTTCATTGTAGTTAGTAGAGGATCTTGGTGCAGAATTAAAAGTGTGAGTGTACTGAACTTAGGTCATTAATAAAACATTTTCTATTGTGATGAGAGCCATAATCCCTCTTCCCATGGTGACTGCGTTTTCTGTCTGGCATTTCTGCGATATTATACAAATATCTCGTCGCTCACCCCCTGGAAATGCACAGATTAGTTCTGCTTCTTTAATCTTTCCACAAACCATCTATCTTCAAGATGTTCTGGACGCTGACCTACTTTACAGTAACCAACGTTCGAGTGCATTCGCAGCTGGACACACCATTTCCAAAGAAATTCATGAGATGTTTCCTTGGTTTTTAAATGAGTATTTCTAGAAAAATAACGCAAACCAACACTGTGGAGAAGCATCTGAAGCGAATGGACCATTTTTTATGCCCCTATTAATGGCCTCCCAACGGTATTTTTAGTAGCAGAAGTCACGAGATAAATAGAAAGGCGAATGATATATTAGCTTCTTCCATCGTACTGATTTCCTTCATTTGATTATGGTCTTCTGGGTATCAGGAATTGCAGCGGGAGTTTTTATGCTTGTTTCAAGATATTTATACAACTCTAAAAATCTATCCATTTCGCTTAATTTGCATATATGCAGCATCACTCACTACTGCTGCACAATGATAGCACGAAACATGCCTTATCTAGTTAGTGCAGTCTTCTTTAACGCATGTTAGGTGGTATTGTAATTACTTCAGAAAATATGGCCTTTGGAATGATGCGCTAACACTGATACTTCGAGGTATTAGTCATCAGTTTATCGTGTCTCAAAGTACTGTGTACTCTATGAACGCATGGAACACACAGTTGGTTTGAAAAGGAAACTCATTTCCTTGTCAAACCAATCAACTCATCCGACGCTTGAAAGGTTACCTTTCAAGACAGAAAGGTAACCTTACTCCGGCCTTTCCAGACAGAAGCAAATGATGCAGCCATTGTACAGGGTGGCGCAAAATAAGCTGACCATTTTAAAAAAATTAAAACTTTTTTAGTTATTTTTAGATCTGTAATTTTTGTATTTATCTTACAAGTAACCCCTGGAGAATTTAATTATGAAGAGGTACATAATTGCTCAGCGGACCAAAATAGTCACAATGTTCTTGGAAAACAATCGGTCAGTAGTTCTAATGCAACGAACATATAGACAAGCATCCCGAGGCACCGAGTAGGAACACAATTTACACTGCGGTTTGAAATTTTGAAGAAAGGGGAACTTTTGCTGATGACAGACACACTGGAAGGTTTTCCCAGAGGCGGTGATTTTGTTTTATTGCAAATCGTATTTAGTGGTCGAACAGTGGAAAACATTGCACGTGTAAGGGAGAGTGTTGCAGAACAACCCCAAACATCGACCAGAAGACGCTCTGCTCAATTGACGATCTCTCGTCGCTCGCTGCAGCGAATTTTGCGTAGGGACTTGCATCACTTGCTGTACAAGATTCAATTAGTCCAAGTCCTTCATCCTGAAGACAATCAAGCGCGTCTGGAATACACCCGTGCCTTCAGAAACCTTGCAAAAAATTTAATTTGATGATTAGCGACGAAGCACATTTTCAGTTAAGTGGCTTTGTTAAAAAACAAAACTGTCGATTTTGGTGCAGTGCGAACCCAAGAATAACTCACCAGAGACCACTGCATCCAGCTAAGGTAACGGTTTGGTATGCCTTAACAGCCGAACGCATCATCGGACCTTATTTCTTCGAGGATGATGATGGTGGTGTTGTCCAGACGGTCAATGGAGAGCGCTATAGGACAATGGTTGAAAATATTTTGCTACCAGAAGACCACAATTCCAACAAGATGGCGCCACGGCTCAAACCGCTCGAGCCACAATGAACCTCCTAAGGTAACATTTTCCCAATCGCATTATTTCGAAAAAAAAGGTGATGTGAGATGGCCACCAAGCTCACCGATTTTGGCCGCCCCAGATTTTTTTCTTTGTATGCCAATAACCCTCAAACCATAGGGGCCCTAAAAGAAAACATCCGGCATGAGATAGCCGCAATATCTCCTGAAACTCAGAGAAATGCCATGGAAAACACCGTGAGAAGAGCAACGTTTGCAAGCAAGAAGGGGACGGTCATTTGGCCGATATCATTTTTCACATATGATGTAAAATATTTCTATGAATAAAGCTTTCATTCACCGTTTAGATAGTTCATTTATTACATTTAGTTCTAAAGTTACAGAGAAAACAAACTGTTCAACTTATTTTGCGCCACCCTGTACTACTATTGAGACTTGATAATGAATTTGAATGGGATTTTTAGCATCCTTACTATTATCAAGCGCTAATAACTTTCAGTAAGATCACTTAACCATCCTCCTGGTCAAAATAATGATTATATCAATACTCAAATATGCCTATACACTGTGTAATTTCCTCATACATACTTTATCGAAAGTCTGAGAAACAAAACGGTCGATATCCATGTTTGCCGGCCCTAAACAAAATATTCATACATGGAACCCTAACAACTGTACACAGGCAGGCTTCCATAGGGCTTCCAAAAGTCAAACAGTGTTCACGAAATAAGCCAAAAATGCAACGGAACCTAAACAGGAGTCACGGGCCCTACATAATTGCGGGTCCTTGAAAATTGGGTATTTGTGAGTAAATTTACCCCTTGAAATAAACAAAAAACGTATATCCATATTTTTCGGTGGAATGGAAGTCCACGTCTGCGTTGAACTATATATGGAGTGAATAGAGGACATAGGTTTGTATACGTCCAGTATAATTCCATTCAAGTGCAGAAAGATGTTGGGTATATATATATATATACTCTTTTCAAGTTTATTGCTAAATAAAATAATAGAATCTTTAAATTTCTCAAACTCACAAATCGATGAATATTATAGTGTTTAAATTTGATCAGTAGATTCTGTTTTCCAGTCATTCATTATAGAACCGATGTGATAGATACGATTGCCAAAGAGGAGTTTTGATATATATCCTGGAAATTAGTTAATCTTATTGTAGCATTAGACTTCCAGACACCATACGAAAGACAGTGTATGGAATTGAAAGCGGAGAAATTCTTTGAACCTCTAGAGAGAGAGAGAGATGGAGCAATGAACCGAAGATGCCACGGAGATGTGTGTTCCTATTGACAACTGTTCCGACTTTCATCCATTGTATTTCACGCATTCCCTGAGCTTCTCCAGATCTGTAATCCAAGAGAATTTAACTAAAGAGACAGTGACTTTAAATAGTTTATTCGTTTAGCCCAATGTCTCATCAATCAGACAGCGGCAGCATTCCACGGAGCGTGCGGATTCTTATTATGCAAGTTTGGAACGGGTGTAATCTCCTCGGATGGTTCATCACTCGGCAAGATAAGTATGCGCTATTGCCGAGTGAGTCAAACGAAATGAGGGGGAGGAGGAAAGTTGGTAAAAGGCAGACGCTGCGTCTCAGCGGTGTATCTGCTTTGATGGGTGTTGTCCTAAGTCCCTCCACTGCAACGGGTGACTTCGCCAACCTTTCCAGAAGCGCGTGGATCTGATGAGCTTCTGCATTTCTTCATCCGCCCTCAACTCGCTCGCTGTCGGGTGATGTAAAGTAACAGACGACGTCACCGCCTTCCGTAACTTCGCCTGGCTCGCGCAAGGTGGTACTTTCTTGATCTTTCGGCTTCATTGGTAGTCAGACAGCCGTGCCGCTGTACTAGTGGGCTCCGTGGGTCGCTGCACACACCGTTCTCTGTAAAGCCGACGCAACAGAGAGACGTACGGCGACGGAACGTGCTCGGCCAGAGTTATTTCGCCGTAATTGTGTCGGAAACTGCGGGCCGAAAGAGAAGATACGCTTATAGTGCTTCCTTTGGAGGAAACACTCCAAGGTTTGAAGGATGGAACTCTGGGAAGGAGTCGTCGTAAAAGTAAAGGTGGCTGGGAAGGCGGCTTTCGTTTTCCCAGAGGCGGTGATTTTGTTTTATTGCAAATCGTATTTAGGCAGGCACAGAGATAAAAGCTACCAAAAAAAAACAGAAAAAAAGAAAAAATCGAATGCGTAATGAAACACAAGTTGAGGATGGCAGAAGATGTTCGATCGATTTCGCTTCTCCTATAACTAGGTCACTGTTTTTCCCAACCGAAAAAAGCATGAATTACACAAGCACTTGTTAGTCTGTATCGCGTTATTAACAGTCATGCGTTGAAAAGGACTTTCTTCGAAGAAGTTGATGTTACATTTTCTTTCTTTCTTGTAAAAATTATGTAAAAAGATGCACGGGAAAAATTGGCTTCGAACGGGCAGGAATGAGGAGAAAACATCGATTTTTATCTCTTCTGTACGTTCACGATTCTATGCAGAATTCTGCCTACAAAGCTTTAGTTTTCTTACAATCGAAGAGTTAGAAGGAAAATTCCAGGATTATTGACGAAATTCCCGTTTTACCCATTCTACAGACTGTACTAGCCACGAGAGCTCTGTTGGTGGTACACCGATGATTCCTCTTCTACTGTACGTACTTGACAATGATATACATATTGTACATTACCTTTTGAGTAATAGCAAGGTGGTAGATCGATTTCTATTGGATACTCGGAATTTGCCTGCCAGGATGTCTGTTATATTCATGAAAACCATTTTGTTCTGTTAATTTTGTAGAGCAATACAAATTAAAAAATATCCAGGATGCCTAAAACAATGGTTTTCGAAGTTTCCGCGATCTTTTGATAAAAGATCTTTTGCGAGACCATGGAGTTTCGAAAAAGTTCTGAAAAAGACTTTCAATTAAATTTTTAGTAGTGATTTTTCAAAAATTAATTTGTACACGTGTATTATTATTTTTAATCTGTTGTTAATAATAACCGTTATTCAAAATATTAGGGTTCTGCGGAATATACCCATTTGCAAAAGAGTTCCGCGTGAATAATATTCAGAACCCCTTCATGATAGACAAAATATCCTACTTTTCCTTTTAAATACCATTGCAGATAGCGGTGGTATTGTCCTACCCGTAGAAGGTCTGAGTTCTAATCCCGTTAAGACGGGACGAATTTTTATGGTCTCCTTTCCTCATCTTCACCTAGTTAGTTGGTCTCAAGTGAGGATTACGCTACCGCTCTACCACACCAAAGCATCGTCTTTTTTCTTCCATAAAAATTGGCAAACTGATCATAGAATACACTCTGTTTACATTCAAAACGCAGTGGTACCCTCATTGTCTTGTTTTTATGGTGCAGAAACAAATGACACCAATAACTTCAAAGGATTCGTTTAGTTTGCATGCACAGCTGGTTTCTGTAAGGCTTTCGTTACTAGAAAGAACCGTAACAGCATCTCCACGGCAGTTCTGAGGAGAGTAGAATGGCATTGTAACTTGCAATGTTTGCCATGACAAGCGAAGCGATTCGCCATTAGGGAAAAGTTGGGTCTCAATTAAGCAGATTATGTCGTATTATTGTGAAAGAAGAAAGCTTTTCAGCTGTTGCAGTTTTACTTTTTAAGCCACACATTCTGAGAGATTACCCGAAGGGAATTTGAGTTGGGGACGGGTTGACGTATAACATACGCACCACAGAAGATACAGTTGATTCAGGTTTCATTTGGCTGTAAAGAGTATTATAATCAGTTTTGGGAGGGAGGGGGAGATGGAGGATAAAATACAAGCATTCGTTAGCTATGTTATTTACCTTTCTGAAGTTTTTCATATAAAATGTAGAATTTTATCAAAGCCCTCGTGGTTACCGAAGTGGTTAACGCCCATAAAGGGTTGTGTCTGTGGTTGGTTGGTTGTTCGATTTTAGGCCCATCAGCAACTTTGGCCATATTGCGCAGTACATAACGTGTCCATAATTGCTGGACGAAAGACCCATGTAGTTCTCTCGCCTGAGATCGACTAACTTACCCACGTTGTGAAAAAGACCCATAAAAATTCCTCTCGTCATTGACGGGATTCGAACTCAGGCCATTTTCACCGGTGTGGGAAGAACGATGATTATATTACTGTGATACCCAAGAGGGCATCATGTAGAATGTTCGCGCCGGTTAAAATCACACATGAGTTGTAAAAGGTCGGGTTCGAATCCTGTCAATGGCTCAAGGAACTTTTATGGACTTCTATGGCTGAGTTAATCGGTCTCAGGCATGGGCAGCAAGGTTTTTTCCTCCAGCAAAGTAAGGTTTTTCATCCAACCAAACAGACAAATTGGCCAGAGAACCCATAGCAAACTGACCAATAGAATTTTTCATAGACATGATATAGTCACACCTTATGGCCTTAGCTGCTTTGGCTTTTGTATAACATGTTCTCATTCTAAACAGCCATTTAACCAGCCAGCATTTTTTGATATTTTGCATTGCCCTACGTATATTGTTGAATTTTGAGTGGCATGGGGATTTAATTAATATATTAAACACAAGGACGGCCACCCTTCAAACTTACTTCACTTAAGTTTAATTCAGTTTTCATTGTAGTTTCATTTAATTTCAACAAGAAATATAGGGTGAGTAGAGCAAATGATCTTTTGCAAGAGAAGTTTCCAGCTCTTGGTTAATGACTGTTATCCACTGAGCATTTTCATTACTCTTCCCAGTATACCTGAGAAGATTTGATGAACAACAGCTGGTCGCCGCAAGACAAGTGTTGGCTGACATGGAAGGTCACTACCAAACTTAGAGAAACCCTATGGTTACTGAACGTGTGAGAGCAAGATCGATTTCACTTCCACTACTTTGTAGCGGTGGACTTGGGTTATAAAAAATCCTGTCACGATCAAACCTGACCAAATACAAAGGTTTTGTTGTTGACGTCATTTCATACAAGTCAAAATGGCGATCTGCTATATTTTAGCAAGTTCACCTTTTGAGTACGAATGAGAATGAAGAAATATTACAGGCCAAGCACGTTTTTGTGAAAACCTTGAGCACGGCTCTTTATGGAAGTGGTTAAAAAAATCGAATTTTCCCTTCGGGCATATTCTTGTGAATCTTCGCTTAAAGTGTTCTCACATACCGATAAAATACCTGTTTATTTAATAATTTTGTTCAGAAAATGGAATTCGATTTTTGTTTCCGATATTATTTTCCTTTACATTCCATATAAATAACAGTGTCTCTAACAAGGCTATACCCTAGATGCGCCCTCGTGGGAAGCACAGTTGGTAGGATCTCATCCTCCCCGCACCGGGTAGAAAAGACCAGAGTTCGAATCCTATCATTGACGTGAGGAATTTTATGGGCCTTTTTCACAACGTGGCCGAGTTAGTCGGTCTCAGGCGTGGACAGTGTGATTTTTTTTCTCTCGGAAATTTTTTCATTCAGCAAACAGAAAATTCACCTCAGAACACACAATTTAGTGACGATATACACCAAGCAACATGGCCTTAGTTGCCGATGCTCCTATAACTCAACAACAACCAGCCTCAGCAAAGTGGACAGTATTTATCTGATACTAAGGATCTTGTAATCATATGTTACCAACTACGTTTGCATACCATACGTTTAATTATCTCTTGATACAAATTGCAAAGGATTTTTAATTTTCTGACCAGCGAGTGTAATTTAAATATCCAAGAACCAAATTCTTTGAAAATTGAATATTTATCCATATTTTCTCCTTTTTTTCTAAAAATATTCGCCAGAGCATAACATTGTTTTCTATCTTCTAACAAAAATAGAGAAGGAACGAAGCCATCCTCTAAAGGCGTCCTCTAAAGGTGACGTCAGTCTCCTAATGATGTAGAGTATTAATGATTCCAAGTAGTTGGCCGAAAGAGGCTGCACAACAACTCTCTAATCAAGTCATCAATCCCATCAGATATTTCCCAGAAACGAATCTACGTTCCCATAGCTCTCGGAACCAAAACAACAACAAAAAATAACAGATCATCTGATTGGGGAGATGACTGATTAAGAATGCCTTCTAAGTGAGCAAAATATCGATTCGTGTGATGCAACTGCAGGTCTAAAGGGAGAATACAGTCACAAAAGATAGTGAGGAAATGCAGTTTTCCTGACCATGCAGCGTTTAGTGTAACAGCGTTGATGCGCACAAAAATAGCGTTGCTCTTCCAGAAAATATTTAAGAGCTTCAGCGTATTAAAGGCTGAAGTTTTGTACTTCGAAGCTAATTTAATTTTTGAATCTGTATGCATCTGTTTCCTCTTCTTTTTTCGAATATGTGGACTGTTGAATATATACTGCAGCCATGTGAAAATCCGGATGTTATCTTTTACAATGATTTCGATGTCATTCTGATGTTTTAACACTCCGGTTGGTCGAAATGTGATGACAACTGGAAGATACATCATCTGGGCAGTGCAGTCACGGAAGGTCTCACGATAATGCGTGACATTCTTGTTCTCAATAACAGTCAGCGTCAGGCTAGGGTGTTGAACAGTGGAAATTATGATGACGCGTGCTTGCTTGGTGCTGACTGATGAAATATGAGAGAGCCCTGCCACATGTTATTACTACCGATTGCTGTGTATTACGCTCTTTATCCTTTTTTCCTTCTATCTCTTTCTTTTTTGTTGTGGTTAGTGCTTTTTTCTCTGTATATTTTCTTTTTTCTGCAGTCTTCATCTTTGTTTATGTTTATTTTTCCATCGTCTCTTTATATAAATCTGTTTTTATAGTTTTTTGAACTTTCTCTTTATTGCTTTATTCGCTAAAAAGCTTATAAATACTCTATTTATCTTTTTCGGATTAAAGAAATTATCATATTAGAGTTACTCAACAACTTCATCCGCCTATGTGTGTTCCATGTTCGGTCTGTTTATTTTGCAGGGCGAAAAACCCGAGTTTCCTGGTAGGGTGGGGACATTTCCATCATCTCCTGAGCCCAGCTAAATCAGCCAAAGAGTATAAAAAGTCCATAAAAGTTCTTCGCATGATTGATGGGATTCGAAGCCCTCTCTGCTCCTCGCTGGTAGCACAGTGGAATACAGTCCAAAGACCGTCCTCTTCAGACTGCCTTTTTCTATTTATTAAAATAAATATTAACGAATGATAAATTGAGGTTATACTCTTAGCCACACCTGGCACTTACTACAACCAACCACTCCCATTACATGGAACATAAATTTGATTTGGGTGTAACTGTGGAACATACACACAGGTCAGAATTCCAAAGATTCCAGGTTACTGAGAATGAGATTGTGCCAGCGGAAATATGAAGATCCACAGGAGAGGGTCATTGGATCATGAGTATGTTTTATTTACACCAACAGATGATGCCTTTGTTCCAGTAATGATTCACAATAGTTACAGGAGTGTTTGGTTGTTGAGTTGAGGTTCGTCAGGAACCATGAGAAGCTCCTGACGATTTTTATCAACGAAATCATCAAACAAGCGCATTTATAATCGTAACTGTCTTTAAGAAAAAAGATAATTTGAAAAGATTTAGTTCATTTTGGATGATTACCTGCAGTAGCCTATTTTCTTGAACGATTAAGAATTTGGAATCGTCTGCTGAAATGGAATTAATTTTAATTTTTAAAAAACTCTTGCTTCTTGGTATTTCGTCTTTCATCCATAAGAGAGAGTGAATCATGTTGGTAGTCGAGTCTAGCCTACGAAAAGGCTATTGTTTTTTGTTATTTATTTATTTTAATTTACCTTTGTCCCTGGTCAGCCTGCTTCATTCCATCTGACTTCGGAATTAAATACATGTTCATAACATTAATTAGTATTGCTTTAATGATTTATCCCCAGGTTCCTGAGTTACCTGCCGATTTTTCTATCAATATCTTCAGTATGTTTAGAAGTATGAATAAATACTATATTTCCTTCAAAGTTACATACATTTATTGCTCAGCGAAGAGTCAATCTTACTTGGAATCTAATAAAAAGGCTTTTGGCTGAATTCGCCTAAAACCTTACTACAATAGTTGCTGTTCGTGCAGCACAGAATTTTTCTAAGAGGATTTCCAGTCGCTGAAAAATACAGGCCAACATTGCCGAGTTGCTGTCAGATTTTGGTGCTCTTAAAAATTCGTTGAACCAGCCGAAGAGATGAAAATCTGAAGGAGACTGCGTAGTCTGTAAAAGGATCTTCCTGTCCCAGAAGTATGGAGTTGAGTGCTGTCAAAGAAGGATCGATCCCTTTTCTAAAGCGAAGGCGCTTTTAAATGAATCTCTGTACTACGATACAGATATTAATTTCTTGTGAGATTTCATGAACAATAATGAGGCGGTTGTCCAGAATAAGTTTTTAATAAGATTTATAAAAAACATCAGATGGCATCATGCCCGATATAATTTGATGAAAACAATACGCCTTTGAATCGTTGCGCTCCAACTTAGCACTGTCAATAACAAAAAGGAAAATACGACCTGGAAGAGCAGCAAACAGGAAAAAAAATCATATAGGCGAAAAATGCAATAAATAATGACTTCCACTAGGAATATAGATGCAGCACACTAGCGGATGGGTAAGACAAGTCGGCCCTTTTTTGTAGATGGTTCGAGTCTAATATCGCATTTCATGTCTGAAAATAAAATGAGCCTAACAATAGCCTCTTTAAATAAGGATGCGGGTTGTCAAAGGCTCTTACAGATAACACAATCGAAATGCTCTGACACAATATTGCGGACCTAAGGGTATCCGTTTCTCGCGCGCTTTTGCTGCGTCTAAAGAATAGACGACAACCCTACAAAAGGAAGTTCTTCATTAGACGAGGCAAAGATGCAAAGAAACCTCTTCTTATGAAATGCACAATTCCTGGCAAAAGTTGTCTTATTGCTGGAAGAAAACCAGCGAAAAAGAATTGAATGTCCGAGTCTAAAAGGATGAAGTGTTGGTGGAAGTTTTACAGTACCTAAGAAAAATATTAGAAATCTTATCTGTCCCCTTTTAGCTTTATTCATATATCCCATTAGAAATCTATGCGTATTTGTAGGTCAAATATAGAGCAGCGAATTCATCTGTTCAAAATGCAATGGCAGCACAATCAGTGAGCTACACTTCCTGCTCATCAATCATGCTGTACGTCCAGCCTGTTTGTTTTGCAAATTTTCTCCTCTATACTGAAGCGATGACTTTATCCATAGTACGGCAATGTATCATGCCCGCATTAAGGATTCATGTGGACATCATGTGTCCGTAGTTTGAAAACATCCCTTTATGATATACTTCGATTTTTATCCGTCTTGTTTCAGAGCACCTGCTGCTGCACGCATACTGTGCATAGTTCGGGTCAGATGCCACTAGTGGTTTCCCACCTGCACGCATTTACACTTTGGTTTCTTGAGGTTTCATGGATATTTTTCAAGGATGGCAGCTAATATTGGCACATTTGAATCTAAAAACGCCGCCGAAATATTATTCGGGTCCACTTTTGAATAAAGTGTTTCGATTTCGGCAAAGCCAGTCGTTCTGCAACAAGTAAATCCTCCTCTTGCACCCTACGGTTGTGAAACTGTTAGTATTCTTGGATATATTCCATGTGCAAGGTCTACAAATAGTGTCCAATATGCTGGATGTGCTACCCAAGTATAAATCAGAGTAAGCAGGGTCGAGGCGTGCGTCTTTATCACACAGAGGAATGCCCAATCTTCTGCAACATTAGATATATATTATTAGATGATAGGATGACTCTTGCCCGGTACAGTACCACCACTTTTCTTAATGGAAGATTGAAATGGTGAAAACGATTTTTGGTCTCCAAAGCATGCATCTAACTCTCTTTTGACATGTAGTATGAGTTATTTTTTGAAGTTATGCTTAGCACCATGGCGAGATCCAGTATTCCTTACATTCGAGGGTACTGCATCAAAGCAGTTTTCTTAAGGTAATCCTCCTGACCGAATCTATTGCTAATATTACTTAAAACAAGTTTGAGAATGTATTCAATGTATTACATACCAGGCTTAAGCAAATAGCAATAATCTGTGATTTTTAACAAAACAGAAATGCAAAAGCAACGACTTTTATGTGTGAATCAATAACATTTCGTTTCTGCTCATCCACCGCATTGCCCATTCATTTTTACAACCAGAAAATGGCCCAGTGTTTCAACCACAATGCATGTCACATGCATGAAAAAAAAAAAAAAAGAATTGCTAGAGTTTTATTGGTTCGATTTTAATAAAATTTGGGAAGGCTCGACAAATCGTTCTGTAAGATCCAAATATAAAATTTCACGAATATCTATCTACTGATAATGGAGTTATTACAAGCGAACGGGCAAAGAAATGAAAATTAACTGTTAGATTTCTGTTAGTCCGAATTTAATGAAATTTGGGATGGCTCTATAAATCTTTTTTTAAAAGACCCAAATATAAAATGTCATGAAAATCGATCCACTAGAAACAGTGTTATTACATGCGAACGGACGGACAGATGAATAAGTTACATACAGCAAGTATTACAGTCCATTAAAAGAGATGAAATATGCTTTGAGAATTCAAGAATAATTTAAAAAATTCCAAAACGTTTTCCAAAAAAAAAAAAAATTAAAAGCGAGCACCTGTCAGGTTCTCCTCCATCATTTTTACTACAAATAAGGCGTTTCGACTGCCATTTTAATTGTTCCTAAGCCTGCGCTCATAACCTATCATGTTTATACAAGTGTGCCTTCACAGGGCGATTTGCATGTTGTGGGGGCTGAAAACCGGAATAACGGGGGGACCCTACATTCTGTGTAGGGTCCCAATTATAGCCTCGAATGAAAAGGGCTTTAGAAATTCTCTCCAGTTGTCGACGTTCCCCCTCATAAATTCCTGGAATTTCGTTCATGTCCACCGGTATTCACAGAGATGAAGCAGAACTCTGCTAAGCTGATTATGTGATTTGTGTATTGTACTGTAAATATGTTGTGCTGCGTTGAGTGCCTGGCCGCTTAGCTATAGCGATCACCTGGAAGACTGCTTTTCTGGCGTTCCTTCTGGCCGAGTGGAAGTGAGCCTTCTCTGCATTATCACTAACTGGGTTGCCTTCAGTCCGACCATGCCAGAAGGAAGCCTATTCCATGATAATTTAATGTCGTGAAGAGTGACTATGCACGTGGATTCGTTTATTATTTTCTAAAATCTGTATTGGGGTGTATTTTCCACCCTGAATCGATGGCCTGTGATCAAGTTAGTGGATGAAGTTGCCTATTGAGAAACATTACTTTAAATAATGGCTGAATAGAAAAGAAATTTGACTATGGAGAAAAGAAGACAATGGTTTAATATTTTTAATTGTATCACAGCAAAATTATCAATGTCTGTATTAATAAAAACACTTATCCTCTGAATATATTTGGGCAATTATATGTGGATATAAAAGAAAATTAATATTGTTGTGGAAAGCGGAAGAAATAGTTCCCGGCTCTTTTTGGATTCATAGATTATGCATTCTGCGCACATATACATTCTGGAACATCCCTTTCTCATCTTTCATCGTTCCCCAGTGTCACTATGAAACGTCACTTCGACATGTGTCAGATGTGATTCTAAATACCTTACTAAGAGAGGTAAAAACTGAGAGGAATTAAGTGTTTACGTCCTTAAGTTTACTTGTTATTAACCAAGGAATTGGTGCTCATTATCCTGCTGGAATTTGACCTTGCTGTATTATTCTGTGCATATACTCGTCGCTATATCGAAGAGGCCATATGGACCTAGAGTCCTCCCGATAGATATACCTTGGTATTCAGATGAAATATATCCTCGCTCACACCCAAACTGTACGGACTTAGAATAGACACTCCTCTTTTCTTGTCTCTGGAGTAGGGATTTTTGGATTTTGGATCTTCTACTGATACCCATCATCACTTTGTGTTTGTTACTGGTATTCTGGTAAACCTGCAGATTGTTTGATTATTTCCACAAATGGTAAGCACTTCAATGTTTAATAATTCGTTATGCTCTTTAGGTATTACTGGTTGGTCATTGTTAAGGAGGGTGACCTAGCAGTAATGCATTCTGGTACAAAATGCTCCCGAATGTATTGATTTTTAGGAGGGTAAAAATGTTGGCCTTTTTCATTGCAAAAAAAAAGCTCGATTTGTCATAATTTAACCTTCATCTACCAGCATAGTCTGACAGAATCTTTTGATGGTACCTAAGTTGATCACCTTGAACACGACAATACAACCATGCGGCCTTAAGTTACGTTGAAATGAAGTATGAATACAGTGGAGGAAAGTCCCCAATCAGAATAATCGCTACTGTTATATAAAATGAGAAATCGGAATATAGTAGGCTGTTGGCTGGTTCATTGACAGGCCACATTTTTGGCCTGTCAATGAACCAGCGAATATTCTTCAACCAAGTAGCGATTATTTTTATTGGGGACTTTCCTCCACTGCTGGTTGCATTTCAATTAAAATTCTCATTTAATAATTTCCTTTATCCTAAAGAAATTGTGGTGATGATGGTCAAAACAGTAACAAATAAAACACTGAGGGTGCATTGAATGCGACACCCCTGTTGACATCGAAGAGATCCACTTAAGCTTTTCTTAAATGGTCATAACAGTCAATTAAAGAAGGGGCCCGAAAAACCAGCCAGGTACCTGTCTACCGCTGCACGGGTCTAAGGATAAGCTGATAAGCTCTGGGAAGATTAATCCCTGGTGGAATTCTTAAAGGATTTCCATGTAGAAAAAATAAAACAAATACAGGAAAGAACTGTTGGACAAAATATATATTATTTTTCCCTAATACTACAAAAAAAGTAAAGAATAATTATACTGTGTTGTGAAATGGAATTCTTGAGTTGGAAATAATTGCACTCGGGCCATCGAACCCACACATAAGCCGCAATAAAGTTAGCCAAATACCAGAAAACATTTTGTTTGAGCAATGACGTCGTAAAGCGCACTAGTGCCCTCGAGAATAAAAGCGTTGTTGCGTGTTTAATATAACAAAACACCATCACGCGTTAAAATTTGCATGAAAAATTTCTAGAAAAATATTGCGAAGTGCTTGTTAAATACCTCAACAGCGTTGCCAGCAATAAAGAGTGTACATTAAATCAGAAAAGAGAACACACGTTTAATGCTTTAAGCAATTCTGCTGTAATTTATTACTGATGTTGGAATAACATCTCCATATACACCTGCGATGGTTTCATGGAAATCATTTTGTTTTTATATCGATAGTAATTGTACAAAACGATTATTATCGATAGGACAAAAGCTGAGCTGGGTGCTGAATGAAAGGTGTCAAAAGTTTGCAATGGAAGGCCAGGTTACCTGGGAGTTACTTTGAAATAATAGTTCCTATTTTTGGAAGAACGTGTCGGTTACTTAACTATTAAAAATGCTCACTTAGAATCGTTACTTACCAATGCCTTACTACTGCGCATGTCAACAACAGGTTGTAACTTGTTTGTTCCTATTGTTTTGTTGTATTCGGTTTAAGTTTTGATTGAACGGTGTCTCTTTAAGTGAAGCAGTGTTTTAAGGAGGAAAAATGAGTGATCATAATTTAGAGCAAAGAATTGTTATTAAATATTTAGTTAAACTTGGGGAAAATGGTGCAGACACGTTGGACATGAAACCATGACTCATCCACGCGTGTAGGAATGGCACAAACGGTTCAGAGAGGGACAGGAAGATTTCCACGATGGCAAGAAGACCCATAGCTTCAACGACAGATGAGAATGTTTGAAGAAATTCAAGAGATTGCACCAACACCGTCAGATGAGCATTAACGGGTGGTTTTTCATGGTGGCAATGCGTTGTGTGATTCTTCTGTTGCAGTGAGGGAGTTTTTAATGCGAAACAATATCACAACATTGGATACCTACCTTATTCACCAGATATGGCGCCGTGCGACTTTTCTCTGTTCCCGAAAATTAAAATCCACCCGAAAGGAAAACGATTTGTGGACTTGGTTGTTTTTGATCCTGGAAATCGCGAATGGAGCTCTGCAAGGCGCGGCTGGAGGGCAGTTTGAAGAAGATAAACATTGAAGTTGTTGTATTTAAAATAATAAATAATTTAAAAATGTCGTTTCTTTTTAACCGCACCTTGTACAACCTTAAAAACTGTTTTATTAATTTGTTGGAATACAATAAGTCGCCTTCCTCACCCGACTGACTGCAATTCTTTACAGCCCAGTCGTTCGGGACACCCAGTTGCTAATCGGGTGTTTACTTCACGTGTGATGCACATCCAGACAATTGTAAACATCTCAAAACCATTAAATATCTAGCCAGATAAAAATACGAGGTTACTAAGCGTTTCTCAGCGATCTGCATTACAGAAGACAGCGATGTGGAACTATAAAGAGATAAGAATGCCTGCGTTGCATCTTCCATCTGGCTAATGTCATAGAAACCACGACATTGTTTCTCCAAAGCTGAATGAACGCAGACCCATCATTATCTCTTCCACAACACACCTCTCCATCAGATACCCTGCAGTTTTCACTCATCAACGTCCAACCGCAAATGGGTGCAGCGCTTCGTCCCTCACTCCCCTCCATCGCCCCCCTTATTCTACCGCTCATAGTACGGTACTTTCATGCTATCTGGCGAAGCAATGAAGTGTCTTAATCCAAGTCCGCGTGACATTCTACCTCCGTGCACCCGCCTCGTACGTACACAGCGGTGCTCGTAATTAGGGTACGACTGCATCCAGCGAAGAACGCGCTCGCGCTGTCACCTTATCGAGTTTTCTTCTCTTGTTTTGCATCGCTTTAATTTGGCTCCTCCACTTCCGGCAGACAGTCGTTAATTCGTCGTTCTTCCATTGTGCGCACGTTTTAACGCGAACGCAGTTCTTTGACGCTGCCGAACCTTTTGTGAACCACCACCAGGATGGTCTGACACTGTCGTGAAAGCGCCACTCGTTTGTTCCATAAATATTTCACTCCGAAAAGCGAACCCTTCGCTCAGCGGGTCTTATCACCTCTGTTTTCAATCGACTAGTTGGGCGACTTCATCCCACGGCTTATTTCTTTCTTTCTTTCTTTCTCTTTTATGTATTAAACGGATAGGGCTTTCCCCAGCCCAATAGTTAAAGCGATCAATCATTCAGTCAATCAATTTTGTCGTTCTCTGACACGAGACTAATGCAGTACCTCTTAAATGACTCCCCGAATAGAGCCGCATCCTCCGTTTATCTCTGCGACATTCATTTCTCGTAAAGCCAGGTTTGCTCTCTAATACGTTATAAATGGAAATACAATATCGCGCCTGCGCACAATGGAAATGATCAGTCTTAACGTTCTACCTCGGTCCACCACCGAGTGCAACGATTTTAAAGCTGAACTTGCTCTTAAATGGGACATTGTGAAAAACATACGAGCCAGTCTTGATATTTTATCAAATATTCATTTATTATTAATAATTTGTTTGTTTGTTTGATCGGTTAATGAAATTGAGTTAAAAAGCGACTTTTATAATAATTTATTTTTGGAAGTTTCGATTTTTTTTCTCAGCTAACTTAATTATATTGCAAACTGAATATTATGGAACGTCTTCCTAGTCTAGTTAAATCAGCAAGTTCATTTTAATAAGGAAAAAAAGAATATTATTCGTCTTTGGTTCTCTGAAAAGCCATCCTTTTGAGTGCATTTTTTTCCTAAGCTCGAAGAGCGTCTTATTAGTCTCTTCTTTCGTTTAAATGCAAGGCACATCCGGGTAGTGGCAAGTAGTGGTCCAGGCTCTGTTCCTCTGCGTCTGTGATATCTGGATTTATTGTATAATTAAGGAGAAAGTTATATAAAACTAACATTCATCTACTGATACTTTTTAGAACATTTAACACCATTACAAGATGTCTCTTGCGATGGACTTTTAAATTACTTCAAGGGAATTTAACAAGGAAGGATTTTTCTTTTGCTTTCGGCAACATCGCAGAATTGTCTTGTTAGTGGATGTTCTTGCGAATATTTGTTCTTCTTAGGCCGGTAACCTCGTAGCAGCGTGGTTTGAATTTAAATAAGTTAGTTAATGTATACAGTGTGTTACAGATGCGTTTCATTTTTTTGTATTAAAACAACGTTTAACCTATGAATTTGTTTTTTTGCTTACAAACTGTATGGGGAAAAGAAATAATTGTTGGATTTATGTTTGTCCAATTTTAATGAAGTTTGGTTCGACAAATGTTTTTATCAAGCCCAAATACAAAATGTCAGAATTGGAGTGGGGTAGCGGTAGAAGGATAAGTGAAGTGTAAAGTGTGTTTGGTGTCAAGCGGCTCCAGGGGTTTCTCCCATACAGGTACACCAGTATTATAATTATTTACTCTGGCAGGTCCTGCCATCTAGTTTACTGAGATTTCAGTGGCTAGGACCTAAAAAAAAATCATTTAATTAGTTTTGTCTCAATTGCAAAGGGTGATATCGCTTGAATAGGAAAGGCTTAGAATATGGGTGAAAGTTAATTTGAACGTATTTAAATTTAGCTGTGTGGGGCATTAGCTTGGATTAAGATAGATGGGGAGAAGACTGGAGGGAAAAGACAGAAATATGGGGGCAATAGAGGAGGCACCCCAAGGAAATCAGTGGGGCAGGCCCATGCCCCACCAGGAGGGAAAAAGGAGGGTGGCGAGGAGGAGAGCAGAGGAAATGAAATTTGAAAACCCGCCCCCTTCTCCCCCACCCCAGGAAGAAGGAATTAAAGTGGCCAGCAAAGGTGCCTGGTCCAGATCGCCAGGTGGCGTGTTCGCAGCAAGATGCTATGGGATCGTAGATAGAGCTAGTGCGGGGGGGGGGATTTCTGCACTTAAATTAAGCTCCACCAGGATGTTGAGGTATGGGATAGAATCCCGTCCAGGTTTTATTGTCGCAGTCAATATGCTTTTCTTTCTTTTCCCTCTACTTTATTTCCCTTTTCCTTTCTTTTCTTATTCTCTCCTCTGGTTCTTGTAGTGTATTGTCTTTTAAGAGTCGTTGGGTTGGGAGGATTTCGATTGATCGTTGGGCTTGTCGACTTGCTGAGAAGCCATGCCGGTAGCTTTACGAGGTCTCTGTCTGTGGTTCTATGGTCTTGAAAAGAGCTCCTGCGCGAAGAGTGTAAAGGCACGGTAGTGTTTCCCATTTTGCAACACGAGCTGTTCGTGGTTCCTGAGTGTGAACTGGGTCTTTGCTTATGCGGCGCAGGTCGTCGTAGGTAGGACATTCATGTATGAGGTGGTCGCAGATTTCTTCTTCTCTGCAGTGACACTCCGGTGAATCTGAGAGACCAAAGTCGTAGAGTTTCCTCCTGAAGGAACCATGTCCCGCGAAGAGAAAGGTGGTATTGAGGCCTGGAGCGAATCATGTAGGCTGGTTTGGGTATATCCGATGTACATCCGGGATAGTCAGGAGGATAGAGTGCTGTATAGTGTCTAGTTTTCTCCTGTTTACTGGGGCTGACATCTGGTGAGTGTGAGCTTGGCACACCCAGGGGCCTGAGCTGGATATCATCATTCGTCTCTTTCTTGGTGATTCCTTTTTACTTTTGGATTCTCTCTCTCTCTCTCTCTCTCTCTCTCTCTCTCTCTCTCTCTCTCTCTCTCTCTCTCTCTCTCTCTCTCTCTCAGGGTAACTCCGGAATATTTTTTTTGGCTGGTGCAGCATAAGCCACAGGCTTCCTTGTACCCTATAGCTAATAATAATACTGCAGTGATTTCTTTGTTGTACCACACACCTAGGTGTGTGGTACAACACATATGACAGAGCCGGGATGAAAATAGCCTTGTAGAAAAAGGAGAGTGTCCTGTTCTTCAAGCCCCCAGTCCCTTCTTTTAACTCTGAAAATCAAATCATAGTGGTGTAATTCCTGATTTTGGTACGTGGGTAATTGAGATGTAGGGTGAATGACATGTTCTTATCCAGGACTGTCCCAAGATATTTTAGTTCCATTTTTAGCTTTATGGTTGTTCCGTGAATTTTTATCTGTGGGGGCTCCTAATATCCAGAGAGCCCCTCAAGAGGATTGAACTCGTTTTTCCGACGAAATTCTGAGCTGGTTCTCTTAGGTCCAGTGCAGCAGTGTTGAGATGGCTCGATTTTCCGTTGCTTCCATTTGGGTTCTGCTGTTTGCCTCAAGCATCATTATCAAGTCATCGGCGTAGGCTTGCATTTTTACTGTGTTCAAATCAAAGTTTAAGAACTCATCAAGGACCAGGTTCCACAGGAAGGGGTCCCAGGACAGAGTTCTGCTGGCACCCCCTGAAGACTGGTCACGACACCTGGCAGTACGGAGCACTGGCGTTGACGTTTGGTAAGTTTGGATGCATCGGTATAAGTTGATGGGTACGTTTGCCTTCCGGAGCAGATGGAGCAGTAGTGAAGTAGAAAATATATGTACACATGGGTAGTACTTTATGTAGGATGGCACCTGAACGAATGCGCAACTCCGCATTTGTACACTGTGATGATTACAGAGTTCTGAAAAAGACCTGAAATGTTTGTGCAGTAAGTGTGTTGTTTAATTGTTTCTAGCCGTTTTATCACCAGGCAGGCGATCACCTGGAAAGCCTGCCCAGTGTCCATCTACACCACGGGAGGTAAGCCACAACTACGCATGAACAATGTCCAAAGCGAGTTTGGAGCCATTCAAAAGAACCCCGTGCCAGCAAGCCTGCAACAGCGCGAGCGCACACACACACACACACACACACACACACACACACACACACACACACACACACACACACACACACACACATTTATTCCCAGGAGACAGGACAGCAGAAGACGAAGACATAAAGAAGAAAATAGCATAAAGAAAAAAAAAAGTGTTGACCCATGTCCTTGCCCGCGTCATTATCCAGTGCTGCCCAAAGTAGTCCACAAAGAGAAAAATGTGTATAGTCTAAGAGAAGTAATAATGCCATCCAAAAACAAGATCAGCAAGACAGGAACAAGTTCTAGATATAAATCTGTTAATCTGAAGTGGTATCAGAAGTCACTGGTTGATGACAGTATCACTGTGCAGAGGAAGGATTTAGTTGTGGACAGTCTTGATAAAGAATGAACCAGAAAAATGCAGCATCTGTTAAAACCTCCGCCTGTTCTTGAAAATCAGCAAACTTTAGACATGACGACATTAGGACGACAGACGAGGCAACAGGTTGCATTTTCATTTATGAAGTGTTTTCAGGTTGATTGCGTGCATGCACATTGACGTTGAAAATCTTTCTGCGATTAAAAGTAGCAATGCAGAAGGTTTGAAGGGACTGAAAATTACTGATAGATATGAGTATCTTCTCACATCTAGGAGGCAAGTTTGGAACTTTTGCCATAAGAGCCAATCTTAGCCTCCCAAGATAGAACACCTCGATCACCTTTCAGTGATGTTTGCGAGGTAATACCGTGTGCCAACCTCTCGCCAGATTAGCTGACGTACAGAATCGCTGCTGAGACTGAATCTACTCTCATCAGTAAAGAGTACTTTAAGTAAAGATTTTGTGGTTGTAACATTTAGAAATAGTATTTGGTCCTTAAGTTTTGCACACCATTGTAGCTCCTTTTTCAGTAGAATTACATCTTTGTTTTTACATCCGCCTAGGCATTTCTACGGAATTTCAAGGATTCATTGTCAATCCTCAGGCTGATCCCAAAACTGAACGAACCCGATGATGTAGAGAATATATGGACTGTGTCTTTGTTCTTTTGGACATTTTTGTCGTATCGACAGCTTTGATTACAGTGGTCTTTTTCCTACTATCCACTAATTAGGCCTGCCCCCATTGAAGAGATCTTTTAAGAATTGTTACATTCTCAGAGAGTGATTCGAACTCAGATATTAATCATGATGGCATCCTTACTCTTTTGTAGATGCCACCCATAAGGGGACATCAATTTAAATTGAAAAAAGGTGGGGTTGTAGAATGGACGTGCGGAAATTTGCTTTCAGCCAGAGGGTATGGAAGTGGGTAATTTATATTAGGGCCACCACCACCCGAGAATTACCTCATCTACCTTTGCGTATTATGTCTGTAAATTGCATACTTTATTGCTACTGTCTCTTTAGCATAATTATTTGAACGCATGCACATTGAAATTTTGGCGTCGTAGAGAGTCTCCTTCACAGAAAGAAGGTTTTTACTGTGTCATATTTCTAATAAACTGCTTTAAGGACGTCCATTATGCTTACCGATCGAGCTGAAAGCTGCTATTCAACTAAATGCAGAAGAGAAATCAAGAAGTCCTTTCAGCTATAGCAGAATAATCTTCCAACGTTTTGAGATCATAAATCAGATTTCTCAATTTTCCATATCGGAAAATGGGAACTCTTTTGAGAATATTTTGGGGCTTCTGATTGTCCCGAAGCTCACCCTCCCAGCATTATGAAAAGTAAAGCTAACAAAATTATATTACTTACAAGACAAATCGCTACGTATTAAGTTGACACAGAGTTCCACAATGCTTTCGTGTTGCAGTAGGCTCTCCTTCCGGGAGGCTCCTTTAATAGATTTTATCTTCTTTAAAAATGCGTGATCATGCTACAATTCAAAGCCCTGTTCTTGCTGTAGGCACTAAGTAGTTATCAAAAGATTTGATAAGTTGTCATTGGACAAGGAAGATCGAAATTGAATTCTTGTCTTTCTTGCTGGGATGGAATCTTAAAGTGAATACGAAAGAACCAATACAGAGAACTTACAATTCTCTAAAGATTCTCATTCTTTCGGGATAAATTATTTAAACACCTGGCAGTGTTCCCGTCAGCAATTTCCTCAGTTTCATTTTACTTAAACTTTAAATCTAATTAAGCTGCCGATGTCGACGTACTTACTTCCATTTCACTTTAGTATTGTAGAACTGTGGCTGTTAAAGAAAAGATCTCTAGCTCTTTTTATCTTTTCAATTGACGAAGTTGTTTAAGCCACACGTTCGTGGTGTTGTGGATGGAACAGAAGTGTAACGTGCTTAACTGGAAGAATTGCACGCCACGTTGATGGAAGGAAATATTGTCTGTTTAGCACATGTTATAAAAATTGTTGAAGGCCGGTATAATAAATATTTTGGGACATTTATTGAAAAATCTGTGCACACATCTCTCTCTCATTGGCCGTTTGACTGTTTGTGAGCACTGAGCCGTGAAAGAGATAGCAACAGCGTTGTGCAACCTGCTACGTGCATCCCAACAAAGCAGCTAAGGTCTTGAGGCATTAGTATATTGTGCCTACAAATTGTGTATATGCTGTTGTCTGTCTTCTGAACGAAAAACCGGAGTTTCTGGGAGAAAATGGATTGGAACTCAGACCTTTTCCACCCGGTATTGGAAGGATGGTGATTAATATCCACTGTGCTACATGCGAGGGTACTCCATCTGAATTCACCATCCATCATCAACCATCTCCATCTGCGTCTGTAATGAAATTATTGTTTTTGAAGGACAGAGCGATTCTTCAAATGTTTAATGAACTTTCAATTGTTTAATGAGACCAGAATCTTTCATTTCTTGATGATAAATCTCTGAATCTTGTTGATTTATGAGAAAGACAGAGTAAAGATGAATTTTCTTTTATTTCATTGTCCCTCGTGTTAGTGGCTAACATTGAGCTTAGAAGGAAGATGGAAGACTTTGTCTAGATGGTAAAAGACATTTAATTTTGTGTATGAGAACCGAAAATTAAGTTTATAGAACTTTCCAAATTGAAATTATTTTGAATTTCTTGGGAGAAAAGCTTTATAGCTAAATAAGAAACATTCGCTTCATAGTAACGTTAAAGTCAAAGGATCTGTGCTGCTGGAATGCTAAATAAACGAATCGTATTATTGTTGTAGTAGTGTATAAGTTCTTATTGTATATCGAAAATTATGTGAATACCAAAAAATATATTATTTTATTTCTTTGGTCCTTTGATGCTTTCTTTTCTTTAACCAAGACTATGAACTTCTTTAGGTTTAACAGCTTTTTCTAAAGCACTATTACGGTACGAATATTTTTCTTTCGTTCTCTTATACGAGATAACAATTTATTCAAATTTGATTTGATGTAGTAGATTGTTCTTAAATGAAGAAAACAGGAATGGTTGAAAAAAGAACGGCTTTATTCTATAGATTGATTCTTTGTTGGGATGAAATCAGCTTATCCCTTTGAGCAACTTGGATTTAGAAGTACATTTTTCGTATCAGTATGTTTCAGTATTGTCTTCGCTGTAAGCACTGTGATTATAATCACAGTCTTCCTCACACCGTGTAGAAATTGGATGAATCCCATCAATGACGCGAGGAATTTATATGGACTTTTTTCACTCCCTGACCCAGGATTTTTTTTTTTTATGAAACCCCAAACACGAAGGTATTAGAACCTATAGTGCTTAGTACTGTGCTTCGGTTGGAGGTTGTGAAGACGAAAGAAGATATTTGTTGACATTAGACTTGAACTTCTGTAGGCTGTAATTTTCAGGAAATACGTATGAAGGAAGGTTGGTCCAGAAAACGGAAGTTGAACAAAATAAATGAGGAAGAAGAAAAGTTGGTTCTGTGAGTTAAGTTGCACAATAAAAGGTTGTTGTCTGGTTGTGGTGCTTGTTCGGACTGCTTTGGAAGAGCGAGCGGGAATTATAGAAGCCAATTCGGAAGAACAGTGCTCATGGAAGTATCTGTAGAAGAGGCATGCAGCAGAAACAGTGCGTCTATGAGACAGCGAGTGGAGAGACTCTGTTAGAGATGAATCGTTAATTAACCTAACTGCCCTCTTCTGAATGTAATCAAGAAGCCTGAGAGAGCTTTTGGGGGCACCACCCCAGATGTGGGAACAATATTCCATGGTAGGGCGGATTTGCGATTTATACAGAGTGAGCAGCTGTTTGGAAGAAAAGTAACGCCGAGAGCGAAAGAGAAAACCAAGTTTTTTAGATGCAGAGGAAGCAATATTTGTAATGTGCTTAGGCCAAGAGAGATTAGAAGTCAAGGTAATCTCTACTAGAGATATGTAATCTTGTGTAGAAATCTGAGTGTCACTGAATATAAGCATAGGAGCAGAAGAATCCTTTTTTGCGAGATATAAGACAGGCTTGAGTTTTAGAAGGATTGAAATCAACTAAGGCTATCTTTGCCCCACTGCTGATCAGCATTTAAGGAATTGCTAGTGCATATTCGAGAAGTTGAAGCTGTTTATGCAGAGCAAAGTTTCTCAAACTATAAGGTGGAATGTAAGGTGTTATCATCAGAAAAATGTGATTGGATTTTCGGTCAATGGAAGAAGATCATTACTAAACAAGAGGAAAAGAGCGAGTGAAAGAACTGAACCTTGGGGAACACTGGCAGGGAGAAGTTAGAAGATAGAGAGCCATCTACTATCACCCGCAGTGAGCTGTCAGAGAAAAACTGGATACCCAATTACAAAAAACAGTTGGCAAACCACAAGATGGAAGCTTGTTTAGAAGACCTTTAGACCGAACACGATGAAAAGCCTTTGAAATGTCAAGAGCAATTGCTTGAGTTTCACCAAACTTTTCCATTGAATTTGTCTGTAGATGTGTAACATAAGCCAGAATATCACCTGTGGATCGACACTGACTGAATCTATTGGCGATCGTTGATCAGATGAAAAGTTTCTAGGTAGTCGGAGTAACAGTTGTCGGTCAATTGATTTCTCCAATTCGGGTTTTCCGTCCAGCAAAATTGGCAAACCGACTAGAGAACACATTCGAAATTTACAGACATAATACACATGGGCAGATGAAATGGTTTCGAGTGTCCCTAATATGACAGTTTTTATGATAATAGGTTTCGTTATTACCTTCACTGTTGACATGATGCAAGAGGTGTGCTCTGCAGCGAGATATGCCACCTCATCTGAATACGGGATGGAAAAATACGCTTGGTTCTTTTATGTAAGCATAGATGGGCTAGATTGTACAAATTTAGAACCAGTGTCATGAGCTGAAATACCGTACTTCGTTTATCCACACTCCACTCTCTAAAATAATGTTAAATTTCAATTTTTCTAAAGATGGACACTGTTTTTCTGAATTGGAACCTATAATTTCTGCCTCTTTCTTCCGAACCTATCTAAATACATGCATCGGTTACTCAACGTCCATTCACAGTTCAATTAAATCTAGTCGAAATAACTTTTTTTGTTTTTTGAAACAACCTTCTTTTCTTAGCATTTCTTAAATTACAATACACAGAAAGCCGAATCGAAATCCGAGAAATAAGGCTACCTTTCGTCTTCTCACATCCCCTGTACTACAATACTTCACCGTATGTTCATCAGCCTTTAGTACGACGAGGTTTCCAGTTATGCACTACTTTGGTATTAAAATACAGTAATGGCTCAAATCTCGCCTCTGCATTTGAATGCGTGGTCATGAATACGGATATAGTCATGAAAATTGCATATAGATATAGCAATGAGCTATGGTCATGAAATTTGAATATGGGGATGAAAGATACGCTCTACTGGCACACATAAGCGTAATTATCGGTCTGTAAGCTTGCGTAGAGGCAAGCGAAATCCTAATGTGGTTTCGGAAGAGATTTTCACCAGTTTAGAAAGTATCTTGGAGGATAATCTCTTTGACCATGAACTGTATCATACTTTCAAATCGACATGTAGAAACCACCAATTGAAGAAAAATTATAGGTGAGGAAGATGCAGCTGCTCTTTCAAGATGTAGGTAATGCAACAAATTGTATTCCTATAATACCTACATCTTTAAATGTGTCTTCCCCCTTACAAAAGGAAGGAACCAAGGAAAAAATCAATAAGAAAACAAATCCGACACCAAAGTTTTAGGATATGGTTACTGGGAAGGTTTTAGGATTAATTTCGATATTATATACTCCCTCAGTTTTATCCCTAAATAAATCTATTAGCTTCATACAATATTACTCTTTATGGCAAACAGAGCCAGTGCACACGAGCATGGAGAAAGTTGAGAGGGTTCATAGTATATAAAATGAATTAGAAATCTCTTAACACACATTGCCTATAATCCTTATCGGTGGCAAATTTTTCATAGTCTTCGTCGAGAGCCTGGACTGTTTACAGTTGCTATTTTGGTAGACCCTGTTCGCTCGGTAGAGACTTGTTTTATTGCGCAGATTGATCAGCCAGCTTTGAGGACACCAAGGGAATCATTCGGCCACGTTTATCCTGTATATTGGACGCTGAGATGATCCCTGCAAGCATCTTCACTGTGGTGATTAATTTGATATAATGCATCGTATGTAGAAATTTCGCTATGCGAAGTGTGAATGCAAGTTCTGAGGTGCTACTGGAGTAACGAGTGTCTAAGAAGGACTGCATCGATATTTATTAAGGGGGGAATGATTATGGAAAATCGGATATAAAACCTCTCCAAGCGCCGAATTCCCACAAATCTCACTTCGCAGCCACCCAACAATTCTTAACTGCAAAATAGAGATTAGGGATTTGCATCAAAATTATATGATAATCAACCCAAATGTTGAATCTGGGGCAATTAGGGGGTGGGAGACTATATATATAAGATAGGGTGAGTCGGAATCATGCATCACAGGGATTTAAATACAACAACCGTCCGATATTTCCAAAAACATTACAGCTTCTTTACAAGTTTCATAATTGTTTCCATTCCATAACCCTCTTGGGTTTAAACACTCACGTGTCCTCATTTCCTGTTTTAGTAACTCGCTTCTGTTCCGACTCGGCCCTTATTTAGCAAATTGAACCCAATAAAAGAGAAGAGGAGATGCAGGAATGATGTTGGTAATCCAAGAGTTACATGCATCGATTCTCCATAAAATATAACCGATAAAAGCTATAAAAAGGTCGTTAGGAAGCGATGTATGGAAGATATAGAGAAGTGATGAGTCTGCAGTTTATTTTATGCTGTTAAGACAGTAGTCTGTCTTGGGATTGTCTTAAGAGCAGCCGTAAAGGAGAAAATCAAGTCTTACGTGAAACTGGATAAGTATTCTTTCTCTGCTGCACGTACCTCATCCAGTTACTGCATATGCGGTAGAAGTTTCACTAGCTAGATGCCGCCTTCTCTTAGATTAATTTTACAGCTGTTTTAATCTGAGAAGTAGTTCCTTTGAACAAGACGCTTGTGTTTGCATAGTCCACTGTGTGTGTCAGACGTTTCCTCTGAAATCTGTCGTACTTTTAATCTTTCAAAAAAGGTACAGTTATTAAAATAACTATGGAATGGAGTTGGCGAGAGAGGGGGGTAACGTGCTATGGAATTAAAATTACTAAAATGGATGGTTACTGTTTCTAGAATACCCGGAACAAAAAGTGGTTTCCTCTGTATGGATTTGTTATCAATATTCGATGTTTAATTCAAGATAATCCATTGTTTTAACTGTACAACTTTACTGAAATTATATCTACATCGAACCTGGGGAGGGACAGAGAGAGAGAGAGACAGAACGCGTTAATTCTTCCAAGAAACCGGGTCACGTCAAGGAAGCAACTAAATTGTTTCACTCCACAATTTGATTCAACTTCTTCGGAGGAGTCCAAATTGCTTTCTGATTAAAATCCGATATTGATTACTAAGGAAGGTGGTTATATGAATTGAGGGAAGTTGTAATGCAAATAGGATGTTCGGGGAATGTCAGGTTAAGATGAAGTGGACGAATCATAATTGTTAACCATCTCTTGATGACAAATTAACTCCATTAAAGCATACATTATTCAACCACCATCAGAGCGTCGGTTAAATTGTACTTTTAAAAAATAAAGAAATGATCTTTGAGTTCCCCATGTATGATGAAGCAGCGTTGATGACAAGGATTAAGAATAAATAGGTCGTTAGCCAAAATAGTTCTTCTGTGCTCTCGATATTTTAGGAATAACAATGAACAGTTTATAAGAAATAAGAGGACCAGTGGCTATGGCCACAGGACATTAAAATATGTTCAAAATGTTACTGTCCCCTAAGGATCCTATCGAGAGGAGTCCTGATTTCTTTTTATTTCAATTTTTTTTTTGTTAAACAGTTCACTGAAATTGTCCATTGTTTCCATTCTCGAATTGATGTTAAAGATATTCTTCTAATTAAGAAAATTCAACCTTAAATCATCAGATGAATAAATTACAAGGATTTCTTTGTAGGCTATTGTTCCGAAAGAAAATAATGCATAAATTAATCCATTTATGATATTGGATGACCTTATAGTCAAAGGAATTTACGAGACAAGAATATTACAGTATTTTGTGGTAACATGTGATTCGAATTAGATGGAAACAAGAAGTATTTTTCTTTTTGTTTTCATTAAACAGTTCCTCAAGTTATATTAAAAGAACACAAAGGCGTTCTTTAGATTGACAGCCGATGCTTATTTCCGAACACTCGATCAATGTGACTTTTCATCCCAGAATTATGAAACTGTCCGCGAAAGACATGGAGTATTCTCAAGGAAGTTGAAAGAAGCCACACACTATAAAAAACACTTGAAAACAAAACCTCATCAATATGGAAAATTCATCCATCATCATCCTTTGTAAAAGACTGAAATGGCGATCTCATTAGAAAACGGAGAGGTTGTGATCCTGTCCAGAACAGTGGCGTTGCCATAGCAGCGAGGTTGTTTCTATTTTGGTTTTTATTCCGAGTGGTATCGGTGATGAAAGGGGTACTGTATCTGGAAGAAGGCACGTGAAAAAAAAAATTGTAGCGAGATTTTAAATCTGATGAATTATTTATAGTTTCAAAGGGTGGAGATTTTCTAGACAATGATTCTAATTTTTTTTCCTTTTGTGAGCCACTCAATTATCGATTTTTCGCTGACCACTGAAGTGTGATAATGTACAATTTTAGAAGTATTTGCAGTCACGAACCTGCTAGAGGTCCATAACTTCTAATCAGAGATCAGAGAAAAAAATGCTTCGCTGACTTATGCATATATTTCTCATAAATTAAGTTTCGATCTTCAAAGGTTCAAACCTAAGTGTACTCAGTGATCACTGAATTGTAACCACCTGCCTAATACCATGTTGGGCCGCTATTTGCCTTTTGGCATCGACTCCACTAGATGTCTGAAAGCGTCTGTAGGGATTTTCAGCCATGCCGCCTGCAAGACTTTCCACAGTGTCGTAGTAGATGGCGGTTGCGTGTCCATATGCCTTACTTCCGTTTCAAAACATCCCATAGGTGTTCAATTGAATTGAGATCAGGCGTATTTCGAGGTCAATCGAAATGGGTGATATTTTCACTGTTTCTCGAACCACTGGTAGGCAATGCGGACCCCATGACACGGCGCATTACCATCTTGGAAGATCCTGTTTCTGTCTGGGAAAAAATGCAATACGGCAAGATGCACAAGACCTCCTGAGAGCTGGTGAGTAAAGGTACCACAGACTTTCACTCCCTTATGAAAGTCTGTGGTACCTTTACTCCTCTGTTTATACTCCTCTGGCCATATGGTCGCTGCGGAGTATAAACAGAAAATTTATTTATTTACTACACCTCATAACTGCTACTTTATCACTCTGACTTGCACAACCAGATGCATATTTGCCAGCTATGTGGCATCATCTATTACGGATGAGGTGGTCACAATCCAGTGATCACTGAGTGTATATATGTGCCTAAACTGAATACTTTCAATTCCAGTGATTATAATTAATAAAACTCCAAATATCTTGGGCAATTTCGTGTGAATCAAAAGTCGATATCCTGTGACCAGTATACAGGAAAAGACGCGTGCAAGATCTTGATCATGATCATCATCATGCTTATCTCTGGCTGATAACGGCTACCCAGTTATTACAACTTCAAAATAACTCGTTCCTGAAGGATGTAAAGATACTTAGCAGAAACTTCAACAAGATCTCATCCATTTATCAAGATAGCTGCGAAACGTGTTGCTATTAAAACAAACTTGATGTTAGCTGTCAGTAACCATGGTGACGATGAGGTTGTTGATGGAGAGTGACATCAGCAGCAACATACTGACGAAGAGACTTTCTGTTTTCCTCTAATAAGATGCTAAATTAGTTTTTCACGTTACTTCATTCTTTGTACTCGCTTCTCTACCTTGTTACCATTCTTTCAAAAATACAAAATAGCTCTTCCATCGGTGAACGAAAGCTAATTTCAACCATCAACCCGCGTGTCTCCTTCTTGGCAAAACTGTTGACAGAAGTGAAGGTAAACAAAATTCTAAAAATATATTCGTGCGATGTAAATTATGAATTCCTTGGAGATGCAGAGAATCGACCTTTTTGTGACCCTGTAGTGAAAAGGGAAGCCGAAGAGATAGAAAGAGCAAAACGTGAACAGATTAAATTCCCCTACTTCTTGGGAAACTGTCACACATAAAATCCCTACAAGTCCCATCATATGTTGGTTTCCTTAGCAACAGATGCGCTAAGGGTAATCAGCAAATGCACTTTTATAGTCAGGAGCGGCCCGAACTTAAGCAAAGAAAATCTCCCAGGACGTATTTGATGTTGTTTGCAATAGTAACAATAGCTTTTAAAACTTTATAACGTGACTAGTTCTGTTTTCTCCCCTGTGAGGGCCCTCTCTTTCTATCTTCCAATAAATTTTGGCATAATCGTAATTACAGGATGCACGAAAGCTAAGTTTAAGAATTGCCCGTGGGAATGTATGCAGTTGGAACAAAAATACTTTTCTTTCCACACGCGCTGTATTTTTCCTTCTTCATCGCTGCAATGATTCTTGCTTGGTCCATCATGAATAATATGAGGTTAGGGTGTTAGACTGACTGAAAGCTGTAAGGTATTTTCTGTCTCCTATAGTCAAGTTGGTTAACGTAGTCTTATTTTAATCAACTATTTGGAATAGCTGGACAAATATTTTTTGCCAAGTCCAAATAAAAAATATCATGAAAATCCATTTACTGAAAGTTCAGTTGTTACATGTGGACGGACAGACAGAAAGGCTACATGATCATGACAATAAGCGCATTACTCATGTTAACGCGCCTAAAAATTGTTCAGAATACAATTTTGGGCTGGAGGCGAATGAAATTAAAATGTTTTAAAGGTTTTTAACTATAATAGGCATTTTGATCTTTAAAAATGCATTAATCTCATATTAAAAATTATTATGTCGGAAATTCACATTTAAAGTTGTTACAGAAATCATTCACTGGTCAATAGGTCTATTGTATTCTGATTTTTATTGTTTATGTCCCTTTGCTATATAATATCGTTTTTTTTTTTAAATTGGGTGCCCTTCTACAAGTACACCGATAACAGACATTGCAGTTATGAGAGCTAGTGCAATTGTTTCCTGAAGTTAGACGAATAATTGGCAGAATGCTTGTTAGACATACCTTTCAGAAATAACCCAAGCAAGACGCGAATTGAATTCTTCAGAACTGTTGTTGTCACATAACGACGCTGCTGGAGTGTGGCTGTGATATGATGTGGTGTGATGAAAACTCTGGCTAAATTTGGACCCCGCACACATTATTCTATTCTTCTCGCAGCTCCGATTTAGCTGTTAACAACAGTTAGTTTTTTCAGATCTCAAGTATGAGAAGACTCCAATTATTTGCAGCTCGTTAGAGTTTGTTAAAGTATTGAAGTCGCCACTGTATTTGATGGGTTCTCGGCTAAGCCTTGTAGTTTTTAATAGTACGCGAATCCAATCGAGAATCTGAATTCGATTTTGAATGTCTGGGAAGGACAGTTTGGCTTCGCAGTTTCTGTTGACCACAGTTCTGCAACTGGCAAACGTTTTTAGAAAGAATGGTCAAAATTGGAACTAGAATCCACCCATATCGACTAATTACTGAATAAATGTTTCTTTTTAAAATGATTATGCGACCTTTTTTTGCATTTTTATGAATACAGTGAAGTATTTTTTGAATGCCTTTTTTAATTTATTATCTTTGTATCATTGGATACAAAGATACATTAATAACTCCCACGTGATAATACAGAATGAAGTTTTTCCGTCTCCAGAAGTAATCGGAAGTGGAGTTTTAATGGGATGAAAAATACCTTGCCTTTTTTTCCTGGAATTGCCTGCTTACATATCCTGTTGTTTCAATATTCTGTCTATTTTTCAGAATCCCTGGAGTAGACAGGGATTTAAACCTCACATTATCAGGACGTTCTCTCGAACTTTTTTGACTGGTTAATATTTCATATTTAACCAATATCCAATCTGGGGCTCCAGAGGCGCGTAAGTTCACCCGCATCCTCTGCTCTCTTTTCTGTTATGCGACCAGGTCCTGGTCATGAAATCCTGTGCAGAGGATGCGGGTGAAAAAAAATATTTTCCGGATTTCTATTGACCTGATTTTAATGAAATTTGGGATCGCTCAACAAATCTCTGTAAAACGCCCAAATATAAAATTTCATAAAAATTCAATGATCAAGAGCTCATTTATTACATGCAGACAGACGGACGGACAGATGGACGAATATGGTGAAGACAATGAGCTTATTATACACATGCTAATGCGCTCAAAAGGGTTGGTTTTTCCGTTATTTTTCCCATGCCCTCCATAAAAATCATTGGAGTTAGCAATCCCTCCTGGCATCCTTTTCACCTCACGTGTACCACAAACGTGAAGAAATGTCCGAGTATATATAAGATATACAGCGCTACGCTTTTTTGTTTATTTATCACATTAGTGGTCAAACACTCGATTACGATTCTTGAAAACAATAAATATTACAAACATATTAGCATATAAAAATTCATTGTACACTCATATATAGCGTACAACATCAAAAACATTCTCCATCTGTTGTTTTTAATACATGCAGGTTAACCGTAAATATAAAAAAAATAAGAAGAAGAAGAACTTAGTGATATATGTGAAGATAAGGAAAAATAAATATATAACAGTTGACATTTTTCGCATTTAATTTTTAATCAGTAAAAGATTAAAAATCTCTCTCTCTCTGCGCGCGTGCGATGATAAGCAGTAAAAATGCGCATGACATCATTTTGAACGAGGTGTGCGTGTTAGAACGTTTCTTGGCAACACTAGACGCAGGTAACGAAAATTTGTATTTATAATGCTTATTATTTCGTGTAAATAAATAATAAATTTTTGTCACATTTTGCTGTAATTTCACGAGAGAGAGGTAAAATTGTTCTCTTTATAAAATATTTTGACGTGATGGAAGGTTACTATTTATATGATGTCTATTCTTTATTTCAACACTTAAAATTCTTTTTATCGAAAGGTAAAATTGACAGTTCGAATCCATCATTTTATGGTGCAGGCATAAAATTACTTCTCTCTGCACGATTGATTGCCAAAGTTCCAAGAAATAAAAAAAAACAGCAATAATTAATCATACCGAAACCTCTCTCTTTTCCTCCCCTCTCGAAAATCTATAGATTTTTTTTAAACAAAATGTCTGGCACATTCAAAAGTATGTCGTTTTACACACGCGGATTAACTTAGGAATACATTTTTTTTTTACAATTTATATCTGTCCTACAATAATTTGAAATTCCAAAAACTCCACTGCTCTGCAGCTAATTTTCATGGGAATTTCTTAATATGTTTATATTAAAATGTCTCGAATTTTTTGTGATTATTTATATTAAAGAAATATTATGCAAAACCCATTTCGTATATGTGAGCTAGCGGCATTGCTATTTAAAAATAAAATGAAAGTTGCAATTGGTTTCAACTTTTTTTCGCTCCTGCTCACAACTACGAGTATATTATTTTTAAGAAAATTATAGCGCACGTTTTACTCCTGGAAAACAAAGTAAATTAAATTAACATAAGAATTACTTACCATCATGAGTATCTTGCTTCTTTAAATTGTTTTGTTCGAAAAAAAAATTTTTTTTGTTAAATTCTCTACAATTCTGAGATGCTTCTTGGGAAATTTCATGTATGCAGTTTCTGTCAGATATCACATACGTTCAAGAAATGTGAAGGAATGTTGACTTCAGCTCCCAGTTGTAGATCTATCCAAGTAGCTTACGGGTATATATGAAGCCGTTTTTCGACAACTCGTGAAACGTTGTTGTTGTTGTTGTAGGGTTAGCATTAGTAGAGACATATGATGCAAGAAAGCAAGTTAGGTAGCATCAACCAAAAAAAAAAAAAAAAAAAAATTTCACACATCTAACGTTTGTCCATTTCCTCTTTGAATTTATTTAAGCTATCAACTTCCACAACGGCAGATGGCAGCTTGTTCCAGCAATCAACTACCCGCTGGCTAAAGGCAAATTTCCACACATCTATTCCATAATTGTCTTTCATCGATTTGAATTTATGCCCCCTTAGGTTCCTAATCTGAGCAAGAGGAAGAATCCCATCAGAATCGAGTCTGCTCAACCAATTCAAGGCCTTATACACCTCAGTCAGATCACCTCGTAGGTTCCTAGTCTCCAGATGCTGCAATTTGCAGAACTTAAGCCTCTCTTGGTAAGACCACTCCTTCGTCCCCTCACCAATCTTGTTGCCCTTCTCTGTACTAGTTCTAGCAACTCTACATCTTTCCTAAAATGATGTCTCCAGACCTATACGCAGTACTCAAGGTTAGGCCTGACCATTGCCTTATACAAAGGGATAATCACCTCATTTTCCCTACTAGCAAAATTCCTGTATATCATTGACAATACCCCATGACCTGCTCTGGCAGCCCGTCCACACCGCTCAGAAAACTTCATATCTGAGTGCACAATTACTCCCAGGTCTTTTTCAGTTTCTACCAACCCGATTGTAGTACCACACAGTTGGCACGTTACTCTGGGGTTACTTCTACTCAAATGCAGTACTTTGCATCTGTCAATGTTAAACTTCAGTTGCCACTTCTCAGCTCATCTGACCAAATTTTATAGATCCTGTTGCAGTAATGCACTGCCATTACTGTCATTAACAACCCTGCCAACCTTTGTATCATCTGCAAACTTCGACATTAAGCCTGTTATACCTTCGTCAATATCATTGATAAATATAAAAAACGACAGTGGGCCGAATACCGAACCCTGGGGAACTCGACTAATAACATTAGTCTATGAAGAGCAGCGTCTATTGATTACCACTCCTTCTCCCACTCAACCACTCTTTTGTCCATTGTAGTAACTTGTCCTTAATAGCATATTGCTCCAATTTATACAGTAGTCTTCCATGTAGTAACAGTATCAAAAGCTTTCCAGAAATCCAAGTATATGATATCAAAATTATTTTTTGCATCCAGTTCCTTTGTAACCGCATCACAGTATCCAAAAAAAAATTGTGAGACAACCTTCCCTTAACAAACCTATGCTGTGTCTGAATTATTACTGCAGTCTTAGGATTTAGGAGCTTCTGCGAATTAGGCCATATTGCTTCGTGTATATGGTTTGTAAATTGCGTGTGTTCTGAGCTGGATTTTCTGTTTGCTGAACGAAAAGTCCGACTTTCGTGGAGAAAAACCATGCTACCATCGCCTGAGACCAAATAACTCAGCACATTAAAAAGGCCCACAAAAATTCCTCATGTCATCGACGGGACTAGAACTCAGGTCTTTTCCACCAGGTGTGGAGAGGATGGGGTAAATTACTTCGACCGTGTACATGAAACAATATGTACACTGGCAAAGAGGCCGCATAAAGCAATATCTTTAGCCCAAATGATTCCGTGCTGGTAAAAGTGTAACGGACATAGATTAAGAGCATATAGCTTACTGGGAATAACAGTGGCTAATTTAAGTATTGACAAAATGAAAAAAGATCAGGTGACGAACAATATGGAGAAATTGTTTTGCGTCTGGACTGTGGGCCACCTTCGATGAAGAGCCTGCGCATGTAGCACAGCGGTATCGTCACCGTCCTCCCCACACCGGGTAGAAAAGGCCCGGGTTCGAATTTCGTCAATGACGCGAGGAACTTTTATGAAGTTTGTTCACTCTGCGGCTGAGTTAGTCGGGCTCAGGCGTAGATAAAGTTCCCTCCCCCCTCCTCCCCAAACCCGAAACTAAGGTTTTTCGTCCACCAAAGCAGGAAAATCGACCAGAGAACACACGCAATTTACAGACAAAATACGCATGGGCAGATTAAAAAAACTTTCGGGGTAACCCTAATGAAATAATTTATTTTATTTATTATTTTTTTGATGATGAAGAAATTGGTCTAGAATTAGTTAACTTCACATTCGCCAATTTCATTGGGATTAATGGGCGAATTAAAATTATAACAACAAAACCTTTTGCATAGTAGATAAAGCATCTGTACATCTAGATAATAGTAATATATTCGCCATATAATGCAAGGAAGACACAGATTTATGGCTGAGTTAGTCGGGCTCAGGCGTAGATAGCAAGTTTCCCCTCCCCCGAAACTCGGGTTTTTTCGTCCAGTAAAACAGCACTGGCAAACCAAACCCAAGTAGATAAGAAAATACAAATTATATGCTTCCCTCCTCACACAGGTATAGTATAGTGTGTTTAGGGTCTAACGGCACCAGCGGTTTCCCCCATCTCCGCGTAATATACATTGTGGTGGGATATAGAACATTGTAGAGGCCAGAAGTTTAAAAGTGTTTGGATATTGTGGTGTGTAATGTTTTGTACCGTTGTTCATCTGGTCTTTTAGCCATTGGGTTTCTAATGAGACCCACAGTTGCCCACACTATAGCTCGTGGAGGCAGATCAGGTACACCAGTATTTTAGAGATTTACTGTTTACTCTGGCAGGTCCTGCCACCTAATTTCCTGATTTCAGTGGCTAGGACATAAACAGGGGTGGGTGGGGTCAGACGCTAGTCGTGAGATAGCTAGAGAGGGAAGGGAGCTGAAGACTGGGGGGGGGGGGTGAGAGACAGAAATATGGGATCAATAGTTAAGATAACCCCAAAGGTCGGCAGCCCTTGCCTCACCAGGTGAAGATAGGGGTGGCAGGGGGAAGGGTACAGAGTAACTGTCCCCCCCTGCCAAGGGAAGGGATGGAAAGTGAACCGGGTGAGGGTACCCGGTTCAGATCGACAAATGACGTTTCGGCAGCAAACTGCACAATGTTTATGTATCAGTTGCTGTGTGGAGGAAGTTATCCAGGAGTAGTGTTTGGGAGTTGCAGGTGATGCCAGCGACGACGAAAGACCTCGTTGGCATAAGTGGTTAGTGCACGGAAAGCATCGTTAGAATTCCAGTAACTTGGTTTCTGACTGAAGTGATGTAGTGTGGAGGTCTAGGAGTAGTTGGATTCTTAGGTCTAAATATACATTGCATGAGTGCATCACGTGGTCCCAGTCTTCAGGTTCTCCGCAGGTACAGAGGGCATTGTGGGGGGCGGGGTAACGTTTATTACTTATGGGGTTATTTTTTTGTATCTTTTCCTTTTGTATTAATGTATATCCCCGTAGTCCAATCCTCCCACTTTAGCATCTGACTTGTTTGATCTCAGAAGATTACCTGACTCGAAGGGGACCCTAATTATTTTTAAGTATTTCTCCACAGGATTGGCTGAGTTTCGGAATGACAGACTCCAACACATGAATGTAAAATAAAACAATGTTTATTAACATATCATACAGAAACTAATAATAGTGACTTGTTATTTCATTAACCTTTATATGTGTAAATATCTTGTTCAAACTCAAATGTTTCATCATCCGATATCCTATTCTAATACACATTATTATTCATTATGCTATGGTGTCTCTTCATGTTCTTTACAGGGACTTCAATAGGTCGTGGTATTCACTTTACATAGATTCTTCCAACTCTTCTTCTGAACAGTCTGTATAACAAACCAACAACTACCAGCCAATGAACTGGCTCACAAAACCCTTCAGAGTTCGTGTCTCAATTTGTACGAAAATTTCATTTATTCAATTAGACACCCTTACTGCAATCAGGTTAACAGGAAATATTAATCAATTCAATTTAACATTACCCTTCAGGACCGTTAATCCTCTATACCTTTATATATATATCACTTTTAATTAGCCCCTACTCAAATCAGAAATACTCTCCACAAATCAACTCATAAATAATTCAAAATTCCAACCTTTAACTTCATATATAATATAAAAAAACTTTCCCAACCCTAAACAATTCTCAATTATCTATTATAACCTCTCCTTCCAGCAAGCATTATTATGAGGAGCTTCACTTCAAATTATAGGCTACGTCCGTCTTAAATACATTACACTTTTATACATATATTCATTGCTTAAATCTCCCTCCTTAACTATATATACTTATTTCTCCTAAAGTCCTCTCCTTAATAAATTAGGTACACCTATTTCGGTAAACTCTATAGCACTTACATGATTGGCCTGGAACTTTCCTCTCTGCTCGGCTTCCTTTCATATCGGTCATTCAAGTACTGGAATGCGGGGGCGCTCATTTGGGGATCTCGGTGATTTATGGTGTCTCCCTACCGGATACTGCACGGCTGGAATCAATCAGGGTCGTATATTCTTTACCGGTCAGCATTTCTTCTTCCGTGGATAGAGGAGTTGTCTAGTAGGTCAATGGTTCGACCACTCATTCGACTGGCTTCGCCTATATAATTCTCAGGGTGTGATTCTTCCTTCTTCCTCACTACGGCTTCCATGTTTACAGGTGAACATTCCTACGGGCTGTCGGGATACGCAGAATTTCTATCACTGCTTCCATCTACCTCAGGGCTGCAGCTATCACCCAAATTAGACTACCGCTCTGCTTTGTATCGTTCTCCAACTCATTCAAATCATCCTCCAGACCGCTCCGAAAACTTCTTCCGACTCCTCCGAAAACTTCTTCCGAATCTCACGAAAACTTTTCCAGAATCCCACGAAACTTCTTCCGAATGCCACGAAAGCTTCTCTCTGAATGCCACGAAAACTTCTTCCTAATCTCCCTCTCAAAATTCCCTCCACTTTCTTCCTGGCCAATAGGAGATCTGCGCATCCCTTTTCCTGTGCTCTCATTTGTCTCCTCTCATCTTCCGTGGGCGGGTCTTCTTCCCAACTTCCGTGGCCTAGAATATACGAGAACCATCTAGAACGAGAGGCGGAAGTTCAGGTTAACTGAGAAACGTCACAGCTCTTCCCGTGACCTCACGCGCGCACACCTGGTGACGTCGCCCACCTCTAATGGCGTTTCACCGTGAAATTTCTAAGAGAGCCAACTTAAGTGCTCTTGGCCCTTACTATGGTGCATCTGCCTCTGTCTTAATGGGGATTTGTCACGGTTATTTACTTTTACTGACTCGTCAAAGAATTTCCATACAAACAAACTACAACTAAACAGGGAGTGACTGGAAGGTATTTTTGAATTCCAGTGCTACTTAACTGATGTTGTTTTTACCAGAAAACCACTATTCATATTACAGTTAAATTCTCATAATATTTAACAATTTTTATTAATTAATGTAAGGACGGGTCCTTACATAGCATTCCTCTTCCCCTAAAAAAAATTTATATTCCATATATAAATTTTTTTCTTTCTTTCTTTCCTCAGACGGATATGCCTTTATCCCAGATCCACTTAATTGACAGCCAATCTCCTCTAATTGCCTTTCTATACTTTCTAATTACACTCATATACCAGACATTACTTAAACTTATATTAAGCTTCATTACTTACTCCCATCCCATATTTTCGTCGAATACTGCTCCTAGATACATTTGCTGCATCCTGTTTATTTCCTTCAGTTTGTATGCCTTCTCCTCACTGGAAGCTTCAGTTCTGTAACTTCCCAATCCTTCGATTCCTTTAATTTCTGTTGCTCCATTTAATTTGCGATCCTTCTCATCACAGCCATTTTCTCCCCCTTCATGTGTTTTCTCTCCTGAATGTAAACCGACCCTTTCTCTCGTTTCCAAAACTCCCACGTGTAACACCCTCCCCTTTTCTTGGCACTTTCCCCCATTATTCCTATTTGTGTTGGTGTTCTTATTTAATTCCAATTTGTTTTGTGTAACCAGAACTTTATTATCTGTGCTTGCCTTACACCCTTCTAATTCTTCCCCACTAGCTTCCTTTGGAGTTTCCCCTTTCTCTGGCTCATACTGGGCTCTGCCGCCTGCTTTTCGCCTCCTGTCTACCTTTGGACTCGCCTGGGTATTACTGCCGAAGGTAATGCGGCCATTTCTCACATCTATCTTGGCTCTTAATTTTCTTAGGAGGTCCGTGCCTAGTATTGCGTCGTGTCGACGACTGTTTATTCTGTTTGCCACAAAATATGAATGGGCCACCAAGTTATCACATCCCTGTATTCTTACCTTGTCTCTGACAATATAATCGGTGTGAATTTCTTCAGCACCTACCTCCTCCACAAGGAAATCGCGGCAACATCTTATATCTCCCTTACTCGGCCTTTTGCAGTATTTAATGAGGTAGTCCCACATTAAAATAGACCTCGAGGCTCCTGTGTCCACCAGAAACTTACCTGGTACCCCTCCTAAGCTGCCTCTCACATATAATAGGTCGTTTCTACTGCCATTAGCACTTACCGCACCTAAAGATATGGCCTTTCCTTTGGCGGTGTTTAAGTGTAATGATGGCCTCCCGCAGCGGGCATGTCTAAAAGATCCATGTCTCTTGACTACGGCATTGTTAATGCGCTCTTGTTCATTCCGATACCCCCCTTGTTTTGCGCAATGCCTTTCCTCCCTGCGCTTGTCCATGTTTCTGGGGTTTTTTACGTGTGGGTACCTGTCTCGTTCCCAATACTCTTCCCTTTCCCAGTTTTCTTTAGCACCCTGTTTCACTTTGCAGTTGCGGGTCCAATGGTCTGAGTTCTGGCACTTATAACACCATTTACGACCGCCGTCCTTGTCTCCTCCCTCGTTTGTTCGTGAAACTATGCCCAATCTTTGTTTCACTTCCGTTTGTTGCTGATTTTCTCTAGCATCATTGCTTAAAGAGAGCCTTTCCATCATCCACTCCATCTTTCTTTCGATGCTATTTAAATGTTTAGCTAACCCTTCGATTTCGCTTCTCCCAAAATTTTCGCAGTCCTCGCCGCGTTTCCTACCCTTTCTTGGCATTTTTTATTTTATATCTATTAATCTCTAGCTATCAACTTTAACTAATCAATATGTCTGCCGATTAATCTTTCTACAATTCTTTAACTATATTAGATAATCCAATTCAATCTATCATTAACATTTACCTGATTGGTCAATAATCAATTAGTAAAAGTTCAACACCCAATAATTATAAAACTCCTTAAGTTTTACCTATCTATCCTTGAAGTTTCCCTGTTCGGTCTCACTAATTAATTCAATTGTACATAAATAATAATTTCCAGTTCAACGCTAAATCAATACTTGTCTCTAAAATCCACCGTTATTTACCTGTTCCATCTAAAATTCATTCAACAATAATCAACTCAGTAATACATATATAATTCTAACTTACGCTTTCTGGCTCGCCAGCTGAATTTTACAGTTTCAGCAACTGATTATAATGAATCTTTGTTTTGTCATTTCTAAACACAGCCTTCCATTGAGGAGTTTTCCTGGCTGGCATATCGCCAATTGTGGGGGGCGTTTTAATGATGAAACAATCTATCTCAATTTATCCCTGGCTGGGTCGCCAATTGTGGGGGTGGGGTTTCTATCTTATATATATTTTTATATTACCTTTTATTTTGTTATTATTTGTTATTTATATACCCCACTTTGCATCTGACTTGTTTGATCTCAGAAGATTACCTGACTCGAAGGGGACCCTAATTATTTTTAAGTATTTCTCCACAGGATTGGCTGAGTTTCGGAATGACAGACTCCAACACATGAATGTAAAATAAAACAATGTTTATTAACATATCATACAGAAACTAATAATAGTGACTTGTTATTTCATTAACCTTTATATGTGTAAATATCTTGTTCAAACTCAAATGTTTCATCATCCGATATCCTATTCTAATACACATTATTATTCATTATGCTATGGTGTCTCTTCATGTTCTTTACAGGGACTTCAATAGGTCGTGGTATTCACTTTACATAGATTCTTCCAACTCTTCTTCTGAACAGTCTGTATAACAAACCAACAACTACCAGCCAATGAACTGGCTCACAAAACCCTTCAGAGTTCGTGTCTCAATTTGTACGAAAATTTCATTTATTCAATTAGACACCCTTACTGCAATCAGGTTAACAGGAAATATTAATCAATTCAATTTAACATTACCCTTCAGGACCGTTAATCCTCTATACCTTTATATATATATCACTTTTAATTAGCCCCTACTCAAATCAGAAATACTCTCCACAAATCAACTCATAAATAATTCAAAATTCCAACCTTTAACTTCATATATAATATAAAAAAACTTTCCCAACCCTAAACAATTCTCAATTATCTATTATAACCTCTCCTTCCAGCAAGCATTATTATGAGGAGCTTCACTTCAAATTATAGGCTACGTCCGTCTTAAATACATTACACTTTTATACATATATTCATTGCTTAAATCTCCCTCCTTAACTATATATACTTATTTCTCCTAAAGTCCTCTCCTTAATAAATTAGGTACACCTATTTCGGTAAACTCTATAGCACTTACATGATTGGCCTGGAACTTTCCTCTCTGCTCGGCTTCCTTTCATATCGGTCATTCAAGTACTGGAATGCGGGGGCGCTCATTTGGGGATCTCGGTGATTTATGGTGTCTCCCTACCGGATACTGCACGGCTGGAATCAATCAGGGTCGTATATTCTTTACCGGTCAGCATTTCTTCTTCCGTGGATAGAGGAGTTGTCTAGTAGGTCAATGGTTCGACCACTCATTCGACTGGCTTCGCCTATATAATTCTCAGGGTGTGATTCTTCCTTCTTCCTCACTACGGCTTCCATGTTTACAGGTGAACATTCCTACGGGCTGTCGGGATACGCAGAATTTCTATCACTGCTTCCATCTACCTCAGGGCTGCAGCTATCACCCAAATTAGACTACCGCTCTGCTTTGTATCGTTCTCCAACTCATTCAAATCATCCTCCAGACCGCTCCGAAAACTTCTTCCGACTCCTCCGAAAACTTCTTCCGAATCTCACGAAAACTTTTCCAGAATCCCACGAAACTTCTTCCGAATGCCACGAAAGCTTCTCTCTGAATGCCACGAAAACTTCTTCCTAATCTCCCTCTCAAAATTCCCTCCACTTTCTTCCTGGCCAATAGGAGATCTGCGCATCCCTTTTCCTGTGCTCTCATTTGTCTCCTCTCATCTTCCGTGGGCGGGTCTTCTTCCCAACTTCCGTGGCCTAGAATATACGAGAACCATCTAGAACGAGAGGCGGAAGTTCAGGTTAACTGAGAAACGTCACAGCTCTTCCCGTGACCTCACGCGCGCACACCTGGTGACGTCGCCCACCTCTAATGGCGTTTCACCGTGAAATCTTTAAGAGGGTCAGCTTAAGCACTCTTGGCCCTTACTATGGTGCATCTGCCTCTGTCTTAATGGGGGATTTGTCACGGTTATTTACTTTTACTGACTCGTCAAAGAATTTCCATACAAACAAACTACAACTAAACAGAGAGTGACTGGAAGGTATTTTTGAATTCCAGTGCTACTTAACTGATGTTGTTTTTACCAGAAAACCACTATTCATATTACAGTTAAATTCTCATAATATTTAACAATTTTTATTAATTAATGTAAGGACGGGTCCTTACATATATGTAAGGACCCGTCCTTACATTAATTAATAAAAATTGTTAAATATTATGAGAATTTAACTGTAGTACGAATAGTGGTTTTCTGGTAAAAACAACATGGATTAAGAAACACTGGAATTCAAAAATACCTTCCAGTCACTCTCTGTTTAGTAGTAGCTTGTTTGTATGGAAGTTCTTTGACGAGTCAGTGAAAGTAATATACCATGACAAATCCCCCATTAAGACAGAGGCAGATGCACCATAGTAAGGGCCAAGAGTGCTTAAGCTGACCCTCTTAAAGATTTCACGGTGAAACGCTATTAGAGGTAGGCGACGTCACCAGGTGTGCGCGCGTGAGGTCACGGGAGGAGCTGTGACGCTTCTCAGTTGACCTGAACTTCCGCTTCTCTTTCTGGATTGTTCTGGTATGTTCGAGGTCCACGGAAGTTGGGGCACAAAGAATAAAGAAGACCCGCCCACGGAAGAGGAGAGGAGACAAATGAGAACACAGGAAAAAGGATGTGCAGATCTCCTATTGGCCAGGAAGAAAATAGAGGGAATTTTGAGAGGGAGATTCTGAAAAGGTTTTCGTGGCATTCTGGAAAAGTTTTCGTGAGATTCGGAAGAAGTTTTCGGAGGAGTCGGAAGAAGTTTTCGGAGCGGTCTGGAGAATGATTTGAATGAGTTGGAGAACGATACAAAGCAGAGCAGCAGTCTAGTTTGGGTGATAGCTGCAGACCTGAGGTAGATGGAAGCAGTGATAGAAATTCTGCATATCCCGACAGCCAGTAGGAATGTTCACCTGTAAACATGGAAGCCATAGTGAGGAAGAATCACACCCTGAGAATTATATAGGCAAAGCCAGTCGAATGAGTGGTCGAACCATTGACCTATTCGAAAATCCCTCTGTCCACGGAAGAAGAAATGCTGACCTGTAAAGAGTATGCAACACTGATTGATCCCAGCTGTGCAGTATCCGGTAGGGAAACACCATAAATCACCGAGATCCCCAAATGAGCGCCCCCGCATTCCAGTACCTGAATGACCGATATGAAAGGAAGCCGAGCAGGGAGGAAAGTTCCAGGCCAAACATGTAAGTGCTATAGAGTTTACCGAAATAGGTGTACTTAATTTATTTAGGAAAGGACTTTAGGAGAAATAGATATACATAGTAAGGAGGGAGGTTTAAGTAATGAATATATGAATAAAAGTGTAAGGTATTTAAGACGGACGTAGCCTATAATTTGAAGTGAAGCTCCTCATATATATGCTTGCTGGAAGGAGAGATTATAATAGATAACTGAGAATTGTTTAAAGTTGAGAAAGGTTTTATTAATATATATGAAATTAAAGGTTGAAATTTCAATTTATTAGGAGTTGATTTGTGGAGAGTATTTCTGATTTGAGTAGGGGCTAATTAATAAGTGATATATAAAGGTATGGAGGATTAACTGTTCTGAAAGGTAATGTTAAATTGAATCGATTAATATTTCCTGTTGACCTGAATGCAGAAAGGGTGTCTGATTGAATAAATACAATTTTTTTACAAATTGAGACACGAACTCTGAAGGTTTTTGTGAGCCAGTTCATTGGCTGGTAGTTGTTGGTTTATTATACAGACTGTTCATAAGAAGAGTGGGAAGAATCTATGTAAAGTGTATGACACGACCTATTGAAGTCCCTGTAAAGAACATGAAGAGACACCATGTCATAATGAATAATAATGTGTATTAGAGTAGAATATCTGATGATGAAACAATTGAGTTTGAACAAGATATTTACACATATAAAGGTTAATGAATTAACAAGTCACCAGCCAAATATAGTTTGACCAAACACTATTGCTAATTTCTGTATGATATGTTAATAAACATTGTTTTATTTTTCATTCATGTGTTGGAGTCTGTCATTCCGAAACTCAGCCAATCCTGTGGAGAAATACTTAAAGTAATTAAGGTCCCCTACGAGTCAGGTAATCTTCTGAGAACAAACAAGTCAGATGCTAAAGTGGGAGGATTGGACTACGGGGATGTACATATATAAAAAAGGGGATAAATTATAATAATTAAAATATAAAGAAAATTAGGGCAACCAAAAGAAAAACAATAATACCCAAAACCCCCCACAATAAATACCCACACCCCCACAATTGGCGAGAACCCGCCCCACCCCCACAATTGGCGAGCGAAAGCCAGGATAATTCTGCACAATGGAAGGCTGAGTTCAGAACGACAGGAAAATATATTTACATGTATATATACATGCAATCCAGTTGCTGAAACTGATAGAAAAAATTCAGCTGGCGAGCCAGAAAGTGTAAGTTAGAATTATATATGTATTACTGAGTTGATTATTGTTGAATGAATTTTAGATGGAACAGGTAAATAATGGTGGATTTTAGAGACAAGTATTGATTTAGCGTTGAACTGGAAATTATTATTTATGTACAATTGAATTAATTAGTGAGACCGGACAGGGAAACCTCAAGGATAGATAGGTAAAAATTAATAAGTTTTATAATTATTGGGTGTTGAAATTTTACTAATTGATTATTGATCAAGCATTTAAATGTTAATGGTAAATTGAATTAGATTATCTAATATAGTTAAAGAATTGTAGAAAGATTAATCGGCACACATATTAATTAGTTAAAGTTGATAGCTAGAGATTAATAGATATAAAATAAAAATGCCAAGAAAGGGTAGGAAACGTGGCGAGGACTGCGAAAATTTTGGGGGCCACAGTGACGAACATGAAGACCAAGTGGGCATATGGGGAAGCGAAATCGAAGGGTTAGCTAAACATTTAAATAGCATCGAAAGAAAGATGGAGTGGATGATGGAAAGGCTCTCTTTAAGCAATGATGCTAGAGAAAATCAGCAACAAACGGAAGTGAAACAAAGATTGGGTACAGTTTCACGAACAAACGAGGGGGGAGACAAGGACGGCGGTCGAAAATGGTGTTATAAGTGCCAGAACTCAGACCATTGGACCCGCAACTGCAAAGTGAAACAGGGTGCTAAAGAAAACTGGGAAAGGGAAGAGTATTGGGAACGAGACAGGTACCCACACGTAAAAAACCCCAGAAACATGGACAAGCGCAGGGAGGAAAGGAATTGCGCAAAACAAGGGGGGTATCGGAATGAACAAGAGCGCATTAACAATGCCGTAGTCAAGAGACATGGATCTTTTAGACATGCCCGCTGCGGGAGGCCATCATTACACTTAAACACCGCCAAAGGAAAGGCCATATCTTTAGGTGCGGTAAGTGCTAATGGCAGTAGAAACGACCTATTATATGTGAGAGGCAGCTTAGGAGGGGTACCAGGTAAGTTTCTGGTGGACACAGGAGCCTCGAGGTCTATTTTAATGTGGGACTACCTCATTAAATACTGCAAAAGGCCGAGTAAGGGAGATATAAGATGTTGCCGCGATTTCCTTGTGGAGGAGGTAGGTGCTGAAGAAATTCACACCGATTATATTGTCAGAGACAAGGTAAGAATACAGGGATGTGATAACTTGGTGGCCCATTCATATTTTGTGGCAAACAGAATAAACAGTCGTCGACACGACGCAATACTAGGCACGGACCTCCTAAGAAAATTAAGAGCCAAGATAGATGTGAGAAATGGCCGCATTACCTTCGGCAGTAATACCCAGGCGAGTCCAAAGGTAGACAGGAGGCGAAAAGCAGGCGGCAGAGCCCAGTATGAGCCAGAGAAAGGGGAAACTCCAAAGGAAGCTAGTGGGGAAGAATTAGAAGGGTGTAAGGCAAGCACAGATAATAAAGTTCTGGTTACACAAAACAAATTGGAATTAAATAAGAACACCAACACAAATAGGAATAATGGGGGAAAGTGCCAAGAAAAGGGGAGGGTGTTACACGTAGGAATTTTGGAAACGAGAGAAAGGGTCGGTTTACATTCAGGAGAGAAAACACATGAAGGGGGAGAGAATGGCTGTGATGAGAAGGATCGCAAATTAAATGGAGCAACAGAAATTAAAGGAATCGAAGGATTAGGAAATTACAGAACTGAAGCTTCCAGTGAGGAGAAGGCATACAAACTGAAGGAAATAAACAGGATGCAGCAAATGTATCTAGGAGCAGTATTCGACGAAAATATGGGATGGGAGTAAGTAATGAAGCTTAATATAAGTTTAAGTAATGTCTGGTATATGAGTGTAATTAGAAAGTATAGAAAGGCAATTAGAGGAGATTGGCTGTCAATTAAGTGGATCTGGGATAAAGGCATATCCGTCTGAGGAAAGAAAGAAAGAAAAAAATTTACATATGGAATATAAATTTTTTTAGGGGAAGAGGAATGCTATGTAAGGACCCGTCCTTACATTAATTAATAAAAATTGTTAAATATTATGAGAATTTAACTGTAGTACGAATAGTGGTTTTCTGGTAAAAACAACATGGATTAAGAAACACTGGAATTCAAAAATACCTTCCAGTCACTCTCTGTTTAGTAGTAGCTTGTTTGTATGGAAGTTCTTTGACGAGTCAGTGAAAGTAATATACCATGACAAATCCCCCATTAAGACAGAGGCAGATGCACCATAGTAAGGGCCAAGAGTGCTTAAGCTGACCCTCTTAAAGATTTCACGGTGAAACGCTATTAGAGGTAGGCGACGTCACCAGGTGTGCGCGCGTGAGGTCACGGGAGGAGCTGTGACGCTTCTCAGTTGACCTGAACTTCCGCTTCTCTTTCTGGATTGTTCTGGTATGTTCGAGGTCCACGGAAGTTGGGGCACAAAGAATAAAGAAGACCCGCCCACGGAAGAGGAGAGGAGACAAATGAGAACACAGGAAAAAGGATGTGCAGATCTCCTATTGGCCAGGAAGAAAATAGAGGGAATTTTGAGAGGGAGATTCTGAAAAGGTTTTCGTGGCATTCTGGAAAAGTTTTCGTGAGATTCGGAAGAAGTTTTCGGAGGAGTCGGAAGAAGTTTTCGGAGCGGTCTGGAGAATGATTTGAATGAGTTGGAGAACGATACAAAGCAGAGCAGCAGTCTAGTTTGGGTGATAGCTGCAGACCTGAGGTAGATGTAAGCAGTGATAGAAATTCTGCATATCCCGACAGCCAGTAGGAATGTTCACCTGTAAACATGGAAGCCATAGTGAGGAAGAATCACACCCTGAGAATTATATAGGCAAAGCCAGTCGAATGAGTGGTCGAACCATTGACCTATTCGAAAATCCCTCTGTCCACGGAAGAAGAAATGCTGACCTGTAAAGAGTATGCAACACTGATTGATCCCAGCTGTGCAGTATCCGGTAGGGAAACACCATAAATCACCGAGATCCCCAAATGAGCGCCCCCGCATTCCAGTACCTGAATGACCGATATGAAAGGAAGCCGAGCAGGGAGGAAAGTTCCAGGCCAAACATGTAAGTGCTATAGAGTTTACCGAAATAGGTGTACTTAATTTATTTAGGAAAGGACTTTAGGAGAAATAGATATACATAGTAAGGAGGGAGGTTTAAGTAATGAATATATGAATAAAAGTGTAAGGTATTTAAGACGGACGTAGCCTATAATTTGAAGTGAAGCTCCTCATATATATGCTTGCTGGAAGGAGAGATTATAATAGATAACTGAGAATTGTTTAAAGTTGAGAAAGGTTTTATTAATATATATGAAATTAAAGGTTGAAATTTCAATTTATTAGGAGTTGATTTGTGGAGAGTATTTCTGATTTGAGTAGGGGCTAATTAATAAGTGATATATAAAGGTATGGAGGATTAACTGTTCTGAAAGGTAATGTTAAATTGAATCGATTAATATTTCCTGTTGACCTGAATGCAGAAAGGGTGTCTGATTGAATAAATACAATTTTTTTACAAATTGAGACACGAACTCTGAAGGTTTTTGTGAGCCAGTTCATTGGCTGGTAGTTGTTGGTTTATTATACAGACTGTTCATAAGAAGAGTGGGAAGAATCTATGTAAAGTGTATGACACGACCTATTGAAGTCCCTGTAAAGAACATGAAGAGACACCATGTCATAATGAATAATAATGTGTATTAGAGTAGAATATCTGATGATGAAACAATTGAGTTTGAACAAGATATTTACACATATAAAGGTTAATGAATTAACAAGTCACCAGCCAAATATAGTTTGACCAAACACTATTGCTAATTTCTGTATGATATGTTAATAAACATTGTTTTATTTTTCATTCATGTGTTGGAGTCTGTCATTCCGAAACTCAGCCAATCCTGTGGAGAAATACTTAAAGTAATTAAGGTCCCCTACGAGTCAGGTAATCTTCTGAGAACAAACAAGTCAGATGCTAAAGTGGGAGGATTGGACTACGGGGATGTACATATATAAAGAGGGGATATATAAGTAATAAAAAATTAAAATATTAATGCAAAAGGAAGATACAAGATACAAAAAAAAATAACCCCATAAGTAATAAACGTTACCCCGCCCCCCACAGCATCCTCGACTAGGCCGAACTCTAGAAGGCGTCTCTTGAAGGACCCGTGGCCAGTTAATAGGAAGGAAGCATAGACGTTTGGGAAGAACAAAGTGGAACGTTGTTCGTTGATGTAGGTTACCTCTGTTACCTCGGGGAGGAAAAGTTTGGTAGTTGCACCAGTTGTGGAGTAATTCCAGCGGGTTTACCATAGGTTTATCAATTCTAGCCACACACGTTTATGTTACTGTTCGAGGTCGATATCGGTACGGGTTTGAATAGCCAGGAATTTTGCTTCCTTATTCTTCTTGATGGCATGAGAGAGTCCGATAAAAGCGACGTGGAGATCCAAGGGGAGGCAGCCTGTTATTACCTGTAGGGCGACAGTTGATGTCGTTCTACATGCGCGGGTCATTTGTAGTAGAATAAGTCGTTGAATTTGCTGAATTTTATGTTGTGCATGCACTATAATCATTCGGTGGTAACCATACTGCAGCTCCATGTGTGTCAATTGGTATGAATACTGCTGAATATAGAAGGCGTTGAGTTGATCCTTTAAGACCCTAGTCCTTGCGGGTAAAGCGTGCTAACATAGTTACGTAATTTTTTATCTTTTCTTTGATAGCTTGGATATGGGGGATGAAAGTTCTCCTGTCGTCCAAAATTACTCCGAGGTACTTCACCGATCGGTAGTTTTTCAGTGGGCGGCTATTAAAACGTATGGTAGGAGTTCTGGATAAATTATTATTATTATTATTATTATCTGTTTATTTCTCTTACGAGACACCCATGGACAGCACGTGGCTAGAGGGTGTGGTTACATTATATCAGTATTTACAAGCATATTTACATGAACTTATTTACAATATTTGGAGATGACAAAACACAGAATGTGTGTTAATGGATTAATTGCGAATGGTTGATAAATGCTAAATATTATTATATAAATTATTAAATTAGTCTTCTTATTATATTTGTACCTGCCGGTACACATTACCAAATATTTCTGTCCTATACATTTTATCTGTACATAGTTTCTCTGCATCTATATTTAAATCATTAAAATAATTCACAGTATTTGCTGGGAAAAATCTCCCCAGAGAGTCCAATTGAGTCAGTTGGCACTTGAGACTTGGTTCTTCTCTGTTTATTCTCGGTCGTGTCATCCGAGGGCTAGTGATCACGTTTCCCACTTTCGGCGCATCTGTTCTCTCCGTTAGTAGCTTTGCCAGAGTTAAGATGTTTCTGGTTGTGATGATATACTTCCAGGGTGTGATGTCCAGATTGGCAGACAAGATCGCTCTTGAGATGGTAAACGGTTTCCCGGCAATCTTGTTTAGCCATCTCAGGAGCCAGTATTCTACTCCTAAGAAGGCCTTGATGTTGCTCTCAGGGGCCGATGACCAGATAGTCGATGCGTACAACGGAATCGGTGTAACGCATTTAAGGATGCATTGGATCATGAGATGAGGGCTTCGGAGACCGGTGAGTTCTTGTCTAGTGCTCCAGAGTGCTGTGTATGTCTTTTTCCTAATGTATTCGAAGTGAGGTATGAAGTTTGTCTTTCAGTTTGTCTTTCAATAGGAGGGTTTTGCTCTTCTCAGTGGAGACTGAGAGTTTATTTTCATGGCCCATACGGACAGAGCAGAGAGAACAACTGCAGCCTGGGTTTCTGTGGTGGCGCGGGCGGGGCCCTCGATGATGATAACCATGTTGTCGGTGTAAGAAAGCTGAGTAGTGTGTGGGTAGTCCCCTCAGGAACCAGTCGTTGAGTATCATATTACCCTGGGGACAACCTCGGGTTAGATGTCGGGTGATCCAGTGATATTTTGTTTTGATGCTGACCTTGCGGTTAGAGAAGTAGCGTTTGTGGCTGTGGTAGAAATTCCAGGTACAGTTAGAGACTCTGGCCCTCTGAAAAACGCTCAGCCAACACACTGTGTCAAAAGCTCCTTTGAAGTCAATGAAGATTGCCAGTACATAAGTTGCAACCGACTGTTCTGCAACTTTGAGGGTTTTAGATAGAGCATCAATTTTGGAGCACCCTTGTTTGAATCCAAATTGAAGGGAGGATGCCAAACCACTGGCTTCATATCGGGGTTGGAAGCGGGAGAGCAGCAGTCTCTCAAAAACCTTGCCGAGAATGGGAAGCAGCGCAATCGGGCGGTATGCTTGGAGGTACCTGTAGGATCCTTAGGTAAGAGCCTCAGGTTAGCATGCTTCCAACGTGATGGAAAGTTACCTTTATTCAGACAGGCGTTGAAGAGCTGAAGAAGTATCATTGGAACTATGCCCCAGAGACGTTGCACAGTCTCGCTTTCAATAAAATCCAGACCAGGAGCGTTACCTTTTTTGATTTTTTTAATTGCTGCATCAAATTCCTCCTCTGTGAACGGTTCCTCCATAATGTCTGGCTGGAAGCTGGAATTTTGTACTGTTATCTTCCTGTGGACGTCAGTGTCAAAGTTGGTGTTGTCCTGATATATTAGTTCATCCAGAATCCGGTTGATTGTATCTTCCCAGTGTGTAGTCTCAGATGAGTCATCAGAGCGGACAGAGTGTATGACATCCATGGATTTCAGCTTATTCCTCAAGAGTTTGTGGACTAAACCCCACGGATTCCGGTTCTCCTCAATCTCGATAAGGGAACGCCAGGAGCTCTGCTTGGCATGGTAAATTTTGTTTGTATATTTACGGCGGACTGCTTTGAATCGGTCTCTATACTGTTCTACGATGTGAGCGGGTTCAGTCCTTCGCTTGCGTTGGTACTCTTTGCGAGCGCGCTTCAGAGAATTGCGCAGGTTAGTGAGTTCCTGCGACCACCATGGTACCGATTCTTGGTTCCTGAAACATTTTTTCATGGAAGCCTCTGAAGCTTTGAGAAGCAGACTGCACAAAGTCTGTTTTCTGCACACTGTTCATTGATTGGTAGGAGTTGCTAGCTGGGTCATGAAGAACATCTTGAATTACATTGTCAAACTGGTCCCAGTTCGCTGTTTTAGTAAAGAATCTTACAATATCCTGGATAGACACTTGACGAGGGAGAGCAGAATCGGTGACAGTGTAAGTGATGAGGCAATGGTCGCTAGTAGTGGCCGTGTCATTCACCTGCCAATGAAGGAGTCTATTGCGAAGTGAAGAAGTAGTCAGTGTAATGTCCAGGTTAGACTCTTCAGTTACCGAAGAGTAGGTGGTTGGTTGTCCTGGTCTGTTGATGATTTCAAGGCCGCGTGAGGCAATGAATTTCTCTAACATGTCTCGTCTTGCATCGGTAGAGGTATTGAACCATTGTGTCGACCGGACATTCGAAACTGCTGCTATAATGACATCAGTGTTCTCCAGGAGGTCAAGAGCTTGTTCCAGTCGAGCTATCTGCGGGAGGATATCTGTACCAAATTGGAAATACTGTATGCTGTTAGGACCGCAATACGGCCGAAGCTGCCTTCTATTGTAGCTCCCGCAAGGTGGGGAGTGCAGAGTGATTCTATCTGTGTTACTACTTGGTCTGGATTGCGGACGATGATAGCAGCAAGGCACAATTAGTTTGTCGTCTGGATTTCCCTGAAACCCAGGGGGTAACCAGAGACCCTTCCATGGATGCAGTATGGTTCCTGAAGGAGAAGAATATCTAGATTCAACTCGTCCATTAGAGGATGAAGCTGTGTTGCCACTGAGATGGATTTTTGGCCATTGATCTGAGCTATACGAAATCTGGGAGAGGGGGGGTTGAGCCAGTCGTTCCCAGGTTAAGTCTATCGTCATCCGTTCCACCGTTTTCCATCTATGGATTCGAACGCGACGGGACAGCCTACGTTAACTGCAGCACTCCGGGATGAGCCCACAAGATTTGCAATTTCCACAGTGCTGCCACCCTTCGACTGGTACCCGACAATCATCCCTTTTTCGAATTCCGCCAGATCAGGTCCCATGTCTTTATATTGATCAAGTACTTCATATAGAACACATGCCAGTAACTTGCAGTATCATATTTACCACGACACGTGTTATCAGGTGGAAAGAATGGCAATTGCTTAAACACAGGTTTGGTCATAATGTTTTGGATGGATCGTGTATGTTGTGCTTTTCTAAGAACACATTTGTTTTCATGATATACAGGAATAACTGTGTATGTGGTTTATTATTATTATTATTTTTATTAATTTCTTTTCTTGATCTCCAATAACTGTTTCTTTCTTTTTTTTTTTTTTTAAGTTTTTAAAAGTTAATTTATTGCTAGTTTTCGAACTTGGGAAACGGAGTGGAAATAGTTGAACGAACTGAAAGTAGACAGTTCTTAGGAAATGTTACATTCATTACTTCCTTTAGATCCTCTAAGATTCTGTTCCTCTTCCTTTCCCTCATCCACAAGAAGAAAGAAAGAAAGGAACCCGGAAGGAATTACGATTTCTGCCGTCACTTTCCGCGTCTGTCACCAGCCAATAGGTCATCCGGTCTTGTTGCATTCTCTTAAATTCCCTAGAGTGATTCTCTCCTCCTCACACGCATGACAGCAGCCCAACACCACATGACAGCCACCCGATAACGAAGGACTAAGTTCGTTATGAACAAGCCAATTCGTGGCACATAATGGGTACGAGAGTAGCATCCGCATGCCCTTGTACATCTAAGAAGGGAGTATTTCTTAGAATAAGACCTCGCATCTATCATATGTGCCAATTCCTTATTTAATGAATGAAAATAAATACGCAAGAAGGATCTGGATGCTTCATTATTCATAATAAAATACAGTTAAGACAAAAATAAGTCTGGATTTAATGACAGGAAAAAAATAATATTTATTGCAGATTTAATGTAAGTGCAATTCAAAAGAGTTTCTTTAAATATTATTTTACATTAATTAATAAATGACAGTACATCAAGGCTGCTTTAAAGCCTGGCAACTTAAGACACCTTAGGAGAGTACCTCATTTAGGTGTATAAGAACTTTAAGAAGAGAGGTGTATTTTCAGGTATGAAGTCTTAAGAAGCAACAGAAGTCCGAAGTATGAAATTTACCATCGGACAGTGTTGTAGATCATTGGAATAAGCTTCTTTCTCAATGTGGCTGAGGTGGCCAGTTTGGTATAGTTCAAGGCGGCATTGGTTGGTTGCTGTATGGTTTTAACTTTCTCTTTGACACAAAACTGGATTTCCACAAAAGATATCGAATGGCCAAATGCTACACATGGAGCAATCTCCTATACAGATGTTGGTCATGCGGAGGGTGGAAATCAGGAAACTTCGAGATGTGGATACTCAGAAGAATGCTCAAAATTCCGTGGACAGATCGGATCACAAATGAGCAGGTCCTTAAGAGGGCAAGGACCACAAGGACACTAATTATAATTGCAAAGCGGAAGACTGCCTACCTCGGGCATATTGTAAGAGGCCCACAATATGATCTGCAGAGACTAATCCTGAAGGGGAAGATTAAAGACAAAAAGAGCAAAAGAAAGACCAAGAAAAAAGTGGCCAAGAAAAAATACTCCTCCCGTCCATTCTTTGATAACATGAAAGAATGGACGGGAGGAGTATTATGACACAGGAACTATTTCACAAAGCAAGAGACAGAGTTGGCTGGAAAATGTTGATTTCCAACATTCAAATCGAACACGGAAACTGAAGAAGAAGAAGAGTTTTAGGCGCATTAGCAACTTAGGTCATATTACGCTGTATGTAATATGTCTGTAAATTGAGTGTGGTCTGTAGTCGATTTGCTGTTTGCTGAACGAAAAACCGAGATTCTGGGAGGAAAAAACCATGCTACCCTCACCTGAGACCGACTAACTCAGCCACATGGAGAAAAATACTCATCAAAATTCCTCGCGTCATTGACAGGATTCGAACTCAATTGTTTTTTTAACCGGTGTCTGAAGGATTGTGGTTATAGCAGCATTGGATAGTCACGTTTAACAAGGAAATATTTGGCCTTCGTTGTTAATGCTCCTAAAAACCAAATAACAACATAACAAGAAATAAGAAAAGTGTTAGTTATTGAGAATATAAGTTGTTGAGTTATTGAGAATAATTGTTGTCTTAAAACCATTTAAGATCTAATATAGTTTAGATTTATTTTGCATTATTAATTTGTGTATATCCAAATCTGATTTTATAGTTTTAGAGTTTTACAAATCTGCATTTTGAATTGAACTCCTGCTTTTGTTCCTCTTCTATAAGGGTGGACTAATTATTAGGATTTTTAAATTTTATTAGAAAAATATTATTTGATATCTCTCAAGTTTAACGAGTACGCCAAAAAAGGATTACCGATAATCCTTAATTTTAAAGCTTTAGTATCTATTCACTAAAGCTTTACATTATTTATTTAGGGGGGAAATGAATATTCGTGTGAGTATTTTATTTCACTTCATGCAATTGCAGTCTCTATAAACTTATCCAATAAAACTTTTCTGTCAAAATCTCGAAGTCTTTCATTTTCTGGCTCTGTTTCTTTTGATATTTTATTCACCTGAATTCTCTAAAGTTTTCAATAGCTTCTGTAATTACATATATTATATATCCGTGAAGTTAAGAGTTCATATTTGCTGTTTTTTTGAGAGATGCATCGCATTACTAAGTCCCAAGCCATTAAATTTTGCACTCTTCCTTCAATCATTTGCTACAAATTGATGCTTCCGGTTCTAAAAGATTTGTCTGTAAGTTGTAATGCAACATTAAATATACTTCGGATTTCATTTGCGCGTGCACGCGCTTGGGAACTCGTGTTTTTTATTTTATTTTATTTTATGATTTTTTTTTTTGATAGCAGCCTAAGAAAGAATGCGCGAAGACATGGGACGAATCAAATTACACTGATATACACTGGTGCGCAATTACTTTATAATGGGTTGCATCGTGCATAGAAGTATGTCGTGTGCCTGATGGAAAATGAGGCTTGGTATTAGAAATAACTGACTTTAATGGGAGAGAGCGAAAAAATAGAAAAGATAAGATCGGCAAGAGGAAGGAAGGGATATAACGCAACAGTAACTGCATTCTAAAAACCGTCAGGAGCTAAAACGCATTTCCACAGCAATTTCGAAATGCAGAGCAAATCCTAATTTCTCCCCCGTATCAACTTACCAAGAGGACAACAGCATTGCAAGAATCTCGATATTTATGAGTGAGTTGCGCTTGGTTTAATGGTACATATTTCCAGATTATATTTTCGAAACTTGGAAGTAATACAGCTTTATAGATCTATTATGTAAGTGCTATAAGTTATAAAGCTGAAAAAAAAAAACGCAATAGAGTTTCCTCTCGGTTTTTCATTGTGATATTTCGTGGCTTGTAGATATATTCATTCCATCTTAACTAATTTTACAAATGGGCAACCATCAGTTTAAATTCTTTTTGTGGCGTTGGTTAAGCCCGCCATATTGTTATGAATTTTGGACTTTGCACGAAGTAGTAATTTATGTTTGAAAACATCTGTTATTTGGTTTTAGGGGGGTGGGATCTTCTTTTTCATAGTGTGCTTTGCATATTGACATATTTTAAGGGGCCCTCGTGGGTAGCACAGTTGGTGGGATGGCCATCTTCCCCACATTGGGTGGAAAAGACCTGAGTTTGAGTCCCGTCGATGAGGAGAGGAGTTTTCATGGGTCTTTTTCACAACTGGGATGACCACGGAGGATGCGTATAACGTCATAGAGTTTTTAAATAATTTAAACCATAGGTATTTTATCTGGTCACTAAAATAACATTTTAATAACATAAAAGAGGGCATAGCTTAAATTATGCTTCGGGACTAGTACAAACTAGAAAAAATAATTTTAGTGGACTAGAAAACATATAAAATTCAATTTTTGAAATTGCAAATTTCAATTTTAATGGTTATTTACTATCATACACATCTACCCCTCAACGTAAACGTAAGTTGCATAACCATGAAGATTCACCATTGTTTTATACAGTCCAGGATTTATCTCTCTAATAAATTCACCACTCTTTTCTCGCGTTTTGGCGGTTTAACTGCGCATGCTTACTACTACTGCCAATATTCTCATCATGACGTTTTAAGTGCGAAGAATTAAAAAAGAGAAGTTATCTTTACCATTTAGAGATCCATCCTATTGCTTCACTGTAATATTCCTCAAGTTTTATTTTGATGTTTTAATGATTGAACTCAAAGGTTACATGTTGGGAAATCTGGATTCTTGCGTATAAATAAGATTAAAAGAGGTATGGGTAGCCCTCTACACTCGTGCCACCAGCTGGTACGAGGGAAGATTTTTTGTGGCACGCCGGTGTATGACACTTCAAAATTATCCAAACATTATATTTCAGAAACGCTTGTCCAAGTGGCAATCATGATTTTTATAGTTGTAATGAACCATAATGGCACTTAAAAAATTGTTCACCCTTGGATTAGAACAATAAAAATGGAAGCACTTTTTTTAAAAGGCATATTTCCGAAGTATACATAAAATACCAAAGTGGCTGTTATAAAAAAACTTAAATATGATTCGGATTATTAAAATGCTTGCAAAAATCTCTTATAAACTGAGCTCTGTATTGATTTTCATTATCGAAGCCACGAAAAACAAGTATTTGTTATCCCGCTTATATTAGCTTTCTGACATAAAAAGGTCATAAAAACAAAATACTGCCATAACTATTAACCATCTTAAGTTCGCGCGACACGTGTTTTTCAACGAATAAAAAATTGTACGTGCTCCAATTTTTTAATTTAAAGAATTTTTATTGGTTAAAAGAATGATTTTTGGTATAATGTATTGGTTTCCATCAGTTCTACTCGCATTTGCACTTTTAAGAATTGATGTATTTCTTTAAAGTTTGAAAAATTATCCTTGTAAACTATTCATGTTCTCTGATAATCATATTTATCAGAAAAAACAGAAAAAAAAAGAACAATAGCTACATAGTGTTTATAATGGTATAAAAAGTTATATACACTAACTCATTCACTCTGAAAACAACCATTAATATCATTGTACGAAACGTAGTCCGGCGTAGTCGAGTGATCGGTACAGAGGTGCAGTAGTACACGCCTTATTGCTGTAACAGATACCTCTTTATTCATATTTCCTTTATACATAAGCTCTACTAGTTCGGACATGAAGCATTACAAATACCTGTATCCGAAAGTCTCCTTTGGACGAATAACGCGATGTCTCTTTCCAGCAAAGCTCTTGTGCACTCCATCACATACTCGTAAACAAAGACGCGTGTCAAATTACGTCCGAACCTCATCTTGAAACAATACCTGCTGTTACACAAACGTCAATAACCCCTCGTCGGACTTGGTGGTAAGGACTGACCGCCTACAGAAACGACAAAAATGGCAAGATACCCGGATAAACCCTCCCTACAAAAACACACGAGTGCTATTTATTTTACTTAGCCAACAAACGACCATGGGATAAACAGAATGTTATGTTGCTGCCACTTTGGCGATCTGTGAAACTGGTAAGGCTGAAATTCGGAAGAACATGACTTCCCATAAACATCTTACCTTTCGATAATTTATTTAATTTCTACTCCATACATTTTAACGGAAAGTTTGGTTGATTGAGAAGGGTATAGTCAGTGTTTCTTAACCTAAATTGGCGGGCTACTGATTGTCTACAGCGGACAACCTTGCTAAAGGGAACAAACATATCACAGCAGCCATCTTTCCCTGAGAGTAAGCCCTCACTGTTACGATCATATCCTTCTACATGAGGCGATAAATACCTGGATTCGAATCTCTATCCATCCATGTTTCAAAGCGACATCCTGTGTAGCATTCAGATGCATGGCTAGAAGAGTTCCTAGCTTAATTTTGGTCGTTCTTACAATCTGTACGAAGATATATATAGATAAGTTTCGTTGTGTATTTGTGGTGGATTGATTATGAGATCCTTTAGTGACGTGTAGTGGACAAAATAATGGAAACACCTGTGATAAGAGTTACAGGTATGTACTAATATGATGCTGGCAACCCTTTGCTTTTAGAACAGCTTGCATTCTCTATGGAATAAATTTAAAAATTTTGAACTAACTTGAAAGAAATACTGGACCATTCGTCTTGGAGGAACGTTTCAAGCTCCTCGAGTGGAGAAGGTGGAGGAAATCTACTTCTCTCTCGCATCTCCAAATATGCTCACAGTGGTTATAACGATTAAGCCTGGATTGTTGCAGGACAGATGAGATGTTTAGCCTCCGTTTCATGCTCCTCAAACCAAGATTGGACACATCTGGCTGTGTGTAATGGAGCATTAGCATCATAAAACATGGCATCGTTTGTGGGAAACAATGTTTGCACCATGAGGTGAACCTAGGCACTCAGAATTTCAAAGTAATCAGTGGCAGTAATTCACCGGTTTAGAGGGATGATAGGACCTAAAGAATACCAAGATATTGCTGCACAAAACCATTGTTGATCCTCCTTCATGTTCGAGGTTATCACAAGACAATCAGGATGGTGCATTTCCTTTGGCATTCGCCAAAGAAAATTGAAGTTGAAGGATGTTCGGGATGAGAAGGACTTGGGAAATACGATACCAGACATGAAATTCAACGCGCAATGTAAGCAGATTGAGAAGATAAGAGAGCACTACCATAAAAACCTTTGGGCTGCACACAAGACTAAATCTTATGAAGTTTGCCTTCATAAGTCTAATCTGATGAAGTCTTATTCGTTCCTTGTGAAGTTTTCCAATGTTCCATAACAAGGATAGCTTGTGTGGGACCTTGGAACAAGTTGCCTGCAAGCAGAGCCGAAGCGAAGAATATTGCAAAATTCAAGAGAAAACTAGATAGGCACTTTTCGTCCTTGGCAATAGTATGAGAGGTTTTTTTTTTTCTGTCAGGCACAGAATAAGTTGCTTTCTTGCATCATTACGCCATTTTATACAAATATTAAAATAAATTTATAGATTTTAGTTTAAAAAATTAAGCATATTTAGTAAATAAATCCCACGGAAATTTTTATTTCAATCTCTGAAGATTTTTAAACGCTTCATTTGCCACATTAGTTTAATCACGATATCTTAGACAAGATAGCAAAAAATGACCCCCAAGATGATTTTAGCTGGTAATCATTTTGTTCATAGTCATTAAAATCTTACCTGACCAGTAGAAAATGTGCATCCTTTTTTATCTCCTTTTTATTCGGGTTTCATCAACTTTCTGTGTTTTAATAATTATTACCTATGCGCATGCCTTATCATTTTACTTATACTCGTGTTTAGCTCTTAGAATATTGATCATGTGCCAAGTATCGTTTTTTATTTTGTATTTTGAATATTTTTATCCACTACAAAAATCATAAATTATGAAAATAGCAGTGATTATGATTTCGAGTGATATGTCTAAATTAGAAAAAGAAAGTGTCTCAGAGTTTGGGTTTTTTCGCTCCCCTTAAAATTCAGGGTGATTCTTCTAGATTTGACGTTGCTGAATTCAACTACGGCAACCATATTGCTGTAACACCCACCAATTTTAAGGGAGAAGGGAGGAACTGAAGTCAAAACGTTTCTAGTAAAAAAATTTCATATATTTTAAGAAATTGTTATACATAGCAAAAATTGGTGAACAATGGATCTATTAACCTTATTCTGTTTTGTCCTTTTTTTGCATTTTATAAGCGTCCATTGATGTCTCCAGTATGAGATTTCAACAGTGGTCTGCCAACATATTTGCACTCCATTTTGTCCATTTGAGAAATATCTTGGTGAAATCTTTCAATGAGTTCATTGGAGACCGCTCCCGAGTTTTTAGGAAAAAAGTCTAAATGGGAATGTAGGAAATGAAGCTTTAACGGTCTTTGTTTTCGGTCATTAACCTGGTGATGCGAACTTTTTAAGCCCATATCTGAGCTTTGAACATGTTTCCTACGAGAATATGTCGAAATTACTTCAGGGAGGAAATTGATACCGGCCAGTGTAATCCTTTTCGTCATTTTATATTAGGTTTGGTTAAAGTGAACTTTCTTACCCAAGAGCAATGTACCTTTACGCTGCCCCGAGCTGCTGCCATTGGATAGTCTTTCTTTGTGCCTCTGTTTGCATTTGATGTGAAATATTGGTTGCGGGTATATGGAAACATAAGAATCCAGTCGGGTCTCATCTTAGTAACGATAAAAAGAAAACCGCTCTCTGTGTTGAGGCATTAAAATGAAAGTATTATTTCTGTCCATCCTGGATAGTACAGATGTGTGCCCGGATATTTTATCGCGAAGTCTATAGTGGCTCTTGTTATGTCTCGACTGCGTAACCGAAGAAACTTCAAATGGGACCTTTAAACACGTACCATATGCTGCTGTTCCCACTCATGGCGCCATACAGGAACAAGGGGAAATTAGAATGGTCAGATATGTCCATAGATGCACGTGCTGTCTGAAGGAAACTCTTTCAAGTACACATAGTTCAGGTTTTGTTTTCCTTAAATAGCTACCTGCACGACAGTTTAGAGTGATCAACGTCTGTAATGGTCTATACGAAATTTCATTGTCCAGGTAGGAGAGATACTTATTTATTTATTATTATTTTTTGTAACTTGATTCCGTATTCATGGGTATGTATGGCGAAAGAGTAGATGTACTTGCATTCCATTTTTACAATGTCGCACGAAATCCTGCGTAACTGCCTTTTCTTTGTTTCTCTAGGATATTTTCGAAATTTCATGACGATAAAATAAGCACTTTCTACCCTCCCTCACTTCCCCGATCCTCAATTACTGCAAAGTGAAAACTGAGTTGATAAATATGGTGGTGTCTAAGAATGTTTCGCTATGAAAATACATTTCCTTATGTTTCGGGAAAGAAAATCTTTCTTAAATATTTTACAATGACTTATTGACTTAGTGCATTCTGTTCTACCTACTGAAAATTCTCAGAAGTTGGGATTCATTGCAGTAATGAAATAAAAATACGTTTCTCTTAATAATTATTCTCCATTTTGAAAAAAAATAACCATCAAATTCACAGATTTTGTCGGAAGAAATGCGAAATTATTAACCTCAAAAGTTAAAATAAAATATAAGTTAAAATTGCGAACTGTTCTTATATTTCAGAATTTTACTGTATATAAGTGGGAAGCTAAATTAGATACTGTATTGTTATGAATTGTTTGGATGTTTCTTCTAAGAAAACAACCTTGAGAGAAAGCTGCACATCAAGCTAACCAACATTAAATTGTGTTCGAAAAGTGAACTACACTCTTCACTCTATCTTCCTTTGCAGTTGACAAAGTTACAACACACGATGTTCTAAAACCAGAAAAATCCACTTTCTCGGGAATTCCATCCTAATCCCAAGGGGGAAAAGATCGAAATACAAACAAAGAACTGTTCTCAATGAAAACACTCCTGCAGAAGTAAGGGGTCGAAGCCGTAGCAGCCATTTTGCTGAGTCACATGAGCGACGACTAGTCCTCGAGGACCTTGATGACCCTTAAAGATTCTATTTGACAAGACTGATGTCCAGGCTAAGCTCCTAATCCTGTCTAGGGAAAAGATGTCAAGCTACCTTTTATAGTAATCGCTAAATAAGATTGATGTAAGGAAGTTGGCGTCCCTACCGCCTCCGGTGGCTCAGGTCAGTGGATGACGTAGAAAAGGGGTGGACACGGATAACCACACTCTCGACTTTAGGGAGGTAAAAGAAACGAGACTTTTTTTTTTTTTTTATTTTCGGGCTGCCAACACCGCCAAGTTTTAAGATTCTCGTGGCCGATTAGTTATATTTTTTGCTCCTGCTTATCAGTTCTGCTAACTAACCAAAGTTATCCTCTTACACCTCTCTAACAAACAATAGCCATTTTTATAAATGCACGATAGATCGAGGCATATAATCATTATATGGCTGAACTAAAATAGTCGTTCACAACTTTGGATAATGAAATCGTTGCTCAATGCGCATGGTACGCGTAGCTGATTGATATGCACAACTGTGCAGCAGGACAGCATGAGTTTTCTTGTTGGTGATCTACACCAGCCCCATAAAATATGCCGCACTTATTCCAATCTCATTTCTGACATAAAGTTGTTAAATGCAGACATCTATAAGTGTCAGTACTTATCGATATTGACACTTAAACCACATATTGTTTCATAGTTATAAAGGTCACTAACCACAACCTCGGATATTTCATAAAACAAACTTTGGCATCATCTTTATATCAAAATATAAGCAAGGATTCTGATGACCCTGTTTACCAGAAACAAAGTGTTTAGTTTCATCTTCTGTGTTAAAGTAAAAAAGGGTTGTTTTTTTTTTTCAAATAAATTTCTCCTTGTTTTTTTTTTTTAATAAAATCGGTTTAAGTTCATTTCAGAAGTACACCGATGACGGTCAAGGAAATAGCCTTCCCATTAAGGAAAAAAAAGTGGTTGAGTTGATTAGCCAAATTGCAGTTTAGAAATCGTGAAATCTAAACTATAACAATTAGTTTAGTTTTAATATCAAATTCAAACGTTCCAGCTCAGATAAGTCAAAAAAGTTTCAGCTCAGATAAGACAAAAAAGTCCAGACAATGAATAACTTAAAAGTAAGCGAGATAGAACTTGGTGCCTTTTAATTATATTTGAAATCTTTATCTCAAGAATAAACGGAAAAATTGTTCTTGATAATCATTAGTTAATGAGTTATAATCATACACAAATAAAATTAATAACTTGAGAAATAAAGAACTGATAAAAAAATCCAATTATACTTTTTATCAATTTGGTACCGTTTTGAAAGTAATATTATTATTTTTTATTTTTTAAAAATTTTAATTGTCAGCCCATTTCTTTCGTTTGGGCTGGCGATTAACAGTTTTTATATAATCAGACAATATTTATAACAACCTTATTAATTAAAGATTGGCTAATGTTTAATTGTACTAAAATGGCATTAAAAATTGCTTATAAATCCCTTCCCCACACCTGCTTGTGTAGGAATGGCCTGGTCTGTGACACTGGTGAAAATTCAAAGTCGGGAATGGATGTTGTAAGATTGTAGTTCACAAACGTAGCGAACTACAATCAAAATCCTCGTAGACACTAAAAAATCTACAAGTTTTGACTGACTACGAGGAAGAATGAGCCGGCGTCCAGATATTTCCGAACTTCGAACGTGAAATGATTGTGGTGGAATGACATGCAGGTGCCAGTACCTTAATAACAGTCAACATTGTTAACTGCTCCCGTGTGTGGTGTTACGAGTCTATCATGACTGGCTCTGCAGTGGTCGAACAACCAGCCAATGGTCACCTGTGAGACAGCCACGTGTTTTCGACTCGACTCCCATGATGAGCATCGTGTCTAGTCTCGTAACACAGCTAACCACTCGGTACAATGTAGAAATAAAGACCAATACCCGCATGGACTATGCGCTGGACACTAGCTCTTAGAGGGTATGGCAGTCGACGACCATCACAGGTACCCATGCTCACTGGATCAACACTGGACTACCGACTTCGGGAAAGCTGTTGCTTGGTCGGATGAATCCCGTTTCAAACTAACATGCTGATGAGCGTATCCACATTTGTGGAAAGCAGCAGGCCATGACACCTGGATGCATAGTTCGGCACGCTGTTTTCATCTCCTGGAATTCTCTCATCACGGTTAATCAACTGCTCGATTGGAACGCCTGCCTTTCTATCGTTTCCGATCAATTACACCCTTTGATGATGACAACGTATCCAGACAACTCTATTAACAAGATAATGCGCCATGCCAGGAGGCCCGGTGACTGACTAACTGGTGAATGTCAGTGAATTGTCCATCCTCCTATGGCCGGCCAACTCACCACCGATTAAATCCAATTGAGCATGTTCGGAAAAGAATATTCGCTGCTATACCATCCACCTGACAATGTGCGGGCATTGTACATTGCATGGGTAGCACTACCAAGACACTGCAACACGTGTGGAGTCCATGCAAAGGTGTGTATGGACTGTATTACGGGCAAAAGGTGTCCCCACGGAGTATTAAGTAGGCGTTGCTAATACAAAGCCAACTCAGTGTGTACATATATATTGCAAATATTTTGTGTATAATGTACTGTATATACTCATGACAGATTTGATGATTGTCATAGAGCAAATAACAACCTCCATTTGAAGACACATAAATGAAAATTCTTTCACCAAGTCACCAAGGAAAACAGCAATTAGAATTGGAATTCTTAGGTCGTCTTTAACATTTTCGCAACGTCCAATTATTCCTCTTTTTGATTTTTAAACACGGAAATAATGGGAATATCAGATATATCCTCCTATACCCTAATTTAAAACCGAAAAACACGAATTAACCAGGAAATTATCATTGCTTTCCATTTCTCCTTTGTCTTCCTCCTGTCTGTTCCCAGTAATCTCTGATAAACCTGGCGGATGATATACATAAATTATTACAACGGATTCCCCTTCTTTGTAAAGTGAAATGAGCCTTTCGTAACTGTTTGCCCTTTTTATGTCTTTCGTTATTGATTGTTATTCTGTTTTAAAATAGTTGTTTGAGATCGTATATCTACCATTCATTTAATTTCTTGAAGGCGGTTTTATTTTTGATTTAGCAGAAATGCCCATATGTTTTCGTGATTCACTGATATTTCTAAGTCCTCCCGGTTATTTCTGGTAGCGCGCAATGTGGCGTTTCCCAAATTTAATGTGTCCTTAAGCTGCTCAGAGAAGCCGAAGGGTGTTGCTTTTCTCAACCCAATAAAGTGAGCTTAAAATAACAGTATTGTTCAGAATTCCAATATCGCAACATCCGTTGGAGCAAGGTTATCGGTAAACATTAACGATGGAAAATAGAACATGAGAGATCTTTCACAGCTGCGCGGAAAACATCCAGCCTCTAATTCTCAATTTCTCGAGACTGTATGTATTCATAAGTGGGTCTGATCCTGGTTTGGATGCATTCCTTCAGGAGAGGATTTCACTGAGAACCAAAGGAACTTTCTTAATGATGTCATAAATCTTCGCTGACTTCTTGTGGTTGTTCTCGTTTTTTGTCTCCTTTCATAATTAATTTCTAGTAATAAAAGTAGGCGTTCGATGGACAGTGTTCTTTCTTTATATCCCTCATCACCCAAGGGTGGTCGGCATGCGAAGAACTGCTGAGAAAGCAACGTGTCAGCGAGTAAATCCCCTAGGATTACTGTAAGTATGGGATGTCATCGTGACACCCTGAATGCTGGGTCAAGTACTGACCACGCCTGTTTCTTGTCGATAATGACGTCACGTGAAAGAACAGAAGATGGTTTTTTTCACTTCCAGCTGTCTTCCGCTTGTCTAATGAGAAGAAATCTTCATTTAACCACATCTATGCAATCAGAGATGTGACGAATTTTCTTAATTCACCTTTGGTTTTGAGTTTCAAGCAAAAATAAATAGAGTATAAATCCTGCTCAATACCAACTCGAAAGAAATCTTAAAGTTCTTCCAGTAGTGAGTTCATGGTGAGCCCAGATATCCCATAATGTTTCTGCATAATTATATCATAATTAAGTGCAGAAATTCGGCAGTTGGTTCTCATAAAAGATCATTAACGCCTGTAAAAATGTGGCGTGAAATTCAGTACGCCACATCTGAAGCGCAAAACCACGTTCTCATCAAACTCAGATGTCATGATTCGGGTAAGCCACAATTAATATACGTAACGCTGTTCAAGATTAATTTTTCCTTCTCTCCCGCTTCAGTTATTGGACGAATAGCTGGTAAGGAGGCAGACATTAACCTTCAGATAGTTATATGTTAATTAATCGTGAGCGGTCACGTAAGGTTAATGCGAAAAGCAATAATAATTCTCTGTATAAAGTAGCGTAGTAAGCAAGTCCACGCGAACATCACTGCTCACGTACACTTATCTGCTTTTAGATTCTAGCTGTCATCTGCCTAGGTTTCCATTAACTAGAAAATGTAACGCTTTCCGAAGTCAACAGAAGTTCATTAGTGGATAGCCGGTCTCTTCTAGAGTGAGGAAGACATTCGTTGCCATAGTTACAGCTGCTGTGTTTATCCAGGACCCCAATGATTAGAGATATTTCAACTATTGTAGATGCTACAAAGACATTAACAGAACTGTAAGGAAAAATTATTATTTTTTCTTTATGTACTTTGGCAGAAACGCTTATGAAACTTTCAGTTTTCTTCACCACATAAGTTCATTGCAAAGAATAATCCTAAAACTTTTGTATTCTGATTTAAATTGAAGTACCGTGTGTAGTGAGTTGAGTACTGTACACAGTACTTTTAGGACAAATCTGGACTGTAAGTCTTATTTATGGTGAGATGCATGAGAGGAGAATATGTAATCGAACACAGTTAGCTGAGTTCAACTCTCCATAAAGCATTCTTGGACAATGAACAGATTACTCAAACTCATAGCCCTTTCATTGTGCCAGGAAATTAGGAGTGTGTTTAATGGACGTGTTGGATTATCTCCTCTGTAATCCATTATAGTTATTTCGCTGAACATCCTATTTAAGATTTAATCGATTGAGAGTTGAACAGCCATTTTATTTACCCTGGACTGCGCCATCTTCCTCACAGTATATTGACTTGTTCACCTCTTTATTTTGAGTGCTGTCGATTCAACAGGTTCCCCATGCAGGGTAAGGAATTTATCTTGATGACTAAAGGGAGATGACAAAGGAAATCATAAAGCGGCATCATCTGTTCTCGACAGTTATTTATGGCAGAATCTCCTGTGTTTCTCTCCCCCTCTGGTCTCTCGATTATCCTGGCGTTTGTCTTCGCTCTCGCAGTGGTACTGACAGCGCAGCCGCGTACTAGACAAAGCACATCAGCGCCATTTTTTGTTTATTTTATTATTATTTATTTTTTATACTGATGGTATTATCAACCGACGCCGCCTCGGCCATCCCGTGTTCCTGGACAACTTTAATTATGGAGTGCTTGTCCGCCATAATTAATGAAAGACAGCACCGACGAATTCTAACCACCAAACTCTCTCTCTATCCAACTGCAATGGAGGATTTCCGGTAATGAAATTTGAACAAAAAAGAAAGTGTTGTTAGGGATGAGTTTAACAGGAGAGAAGAGGAAGGAATTAAGTTTAATTTCTACACTTTGTTTGTTTTATAATGAAGGCAAAAGTCGCGAGATAACAGAGAAATTAATATAGACTTTTCTGGAAGTCCATAATAATAAATTAATATTGACTTCCTGAATATATAATATTAACATGGAGGAAGAAATATGTATGGTGTGGAATTTCGATTTACCTGGTCTGAATTCGACATTGTACAGATTTACACTCCCTCCTAAAAGAATGGAATTTCGTCAGACAATACTCCCACTTTCTAGAATCATCTAGAAAGTGGGAGTATTGTTCCAATATTATTGAAGATTGTGGATGATTTTAGTGTAATATAATATAATAAACATGGCAAGAAATAAGCAACTGAGTGTTAAAAAAAAAGTGCTATTATAACTCTCAGAACAGGAAAGGCACAAGATAAGACCATAATACTAATTTATGTGGTAACTTGGAGTACAGTAACACACGTGTTTCAGTTGAATATGGTTCGAGCTCACATGATCGCTAAATACGGTTGATTATTACTTTTGTAAACTGCCTGAATACTTGGTCGTTCCAGATTATAAACAAAACATATGATTTGCTCAGAAGCGGTTAATGCTGTTAGTGTTTTCGAATTCAATCAATGTCTGCTTGATATCCATTCATGTTGGGTTAGCTGTTCCCTTAGCACCATTATAGTTGGGTTAGTTCAGCCATGAATTAATCAGCCCAAAATGTATTTCACGTAGGAAACAGATCAGGGTACACAGCAGACGAGTAGTCATCTACTAACGGTACTGCTTGAACCGAATGCCCCAAAGGATGAACTAGGAGATTGACAATCCTCCAAATAGCATGTTGCGATTTTCATCATTCATTACTGGAAAAATAATAGTAATTCTCGTTTTCACTTGAAAACTCTGTCCTCTGTGCTCTTATTCTAAAATTTCATAGATCGACTGTGAGAGTGAGTTCTTTGTAGATATGTTTAAGTCTTCTCGTATAGAAATTCTCACTTCCCTTGCATTTTAAGGAGTAATATTTTATTCTTCCCTCATGCGAAAAGCCCTCTACCCTCCTTTGGTCTTCATATTTGTAAGGGTTAGACATTTGTTACTGAGGGCCATCTCGTATTCGGAGCTAAATCACACGTTGTGGGAATACGAAAGGCCTCACGCACGTTCCACCGTGTGCAACTGCAATATCCATAATTCGAAACGATATTCTTCACGGAGCCAGGACGGGTTATCAAGACGTCCTTCCATCCGTCACCGGCAAGCTTAAGCGTGACACTTTTCCGTCTCTTGAGCAGAAATCTATATGCGGCCTATCTGTTTTCCACCGGCATTTCGCACGACGGAAGGGCTCAGAAGAAACAATAAACTACTAAAATAGGTGGAGGCATCGGTAATATATCCTTCTAGGCACTTGGGGTTTGTAAAGCTGTTGGCTAAGATTCAGATGCATAGGGTGGAGTGGTTAAGGCACGTGATGGTTATTTTTTTCTCCCGGAATTCACAGCTCAACTGACGCGCGTCTCAGCCGTCACGAGAGCTATAAAATGGTCTTTTTGGAGAAGCTCAATTTCGTCTTTGGCGTTTCCGTTTACGGGAACTTCCTCCGAGGTAATTTTCATTCCACTTTTCATCTCCATATTCCTTAGATGTTCTTTTTTTTTAAGAGGAGACGAAAAACTTCTGGAAACATTTTTTTTTCTTTATTAGTAACTTTTCTTAAATAAAAAAAAACAAAAAAAGAATATTCGTCCCTCTTTGGTGTTATTTAAATTTTGCTATATTTGACATTACCATTTTTGTATGAGGTTTTATACCTCGACTACTGTAGAGCTGCTATCTTTCGTATAAAGTGTGTGATCAGAAAGTTCGGAGATTGACTTCATATCTTGAAATTGCAACAAGTGTAATTTCCTCCATTTTGTTTACTGTACCTTTTTTAACAAAACTTCATGGGGCTAAGATAATCTTTCTGTAAATTAAGCCAAATGGATAATAGATACCTTAACCAAAAGAGAGAAGTTATGCATCTCTCGACTCTGGTCTCTAAATGCATTGGAAATGTGTAAAATAGTGTGAAGCGATTAGTTCCCGAACTCTCCACCAATGAACTACATGATGCTGATTGATTGTTTATGATTTTCCACCTAGTCCATGCGTGTATCCTGTGGTCGGTTTGTATGTTTTGCGTGAAGCAAACCATGCCGCTCTCAACCGAGACCAATTTACTAGGCGCTGGTGTTAAAATAAATAATAAATAAGTTCCTTACCGTGTATTATTTATTAATAATTAATTTATTTATAAATAAGTAGAATCGTCTTTTTTCTTGAGACCAATATTCTGTGGTTCAAGGAACATTCCCAAGATTTCCGCACAGGGGAGACTACTGATTGCAGTTGATGATTTTTAGTTATGCGCCCCTTTCCCTAGAAATCCAAGGAGTTGGTGCTCAGCACATACTGTGTTCTTACTGACCTCAACTATTATTGACATCTTAAACTCCTGGTTGTTTTGCACGGATGTTCGACAAGAGAGTCTTACTACCTTCCGAGTACTCCTGGTCATGTGGAGTGAGCTTCTGTGATTTTTCTTTGTGTTGCTGGATGGTGGTGGCACCTTCACCCTTTCATTTCATGGAAAATCACCGATGGTTGACTTTGGATGGTGTAGGCTGTGAGCAATTGCACGAATCGACAGTTACATTCATTGTGAAATTAGTCACTTCTGGTTCTACCATGACGAGACCCACTAACTTGCGTGACTCGTACGCCTTCATTATATACCGGTCGCACTCGGTTGTCTCTGCAGTAAGGTCCAATGGAATGTGAAATAAGGCGTCGGATAATTTTGTAAGATGGTATACATATATTAACTAGCTCATGTCTATTCGGAATTGAGCTTAAAACTCTTGGAACTTTGTTCCTGCTACTTCATTTCTCTAGAACAACTGTACCTTCAGTGCGGACTCAATCCGTTCATACCCATTAGAAGATTGTGTTACCCCAATTGAATGCCTTTTCTATTGTATTGGACTAAACACACCCTGCAATGCTTCATTTTTACTCGGATTACGATGGATTCTTTTAAGATGACAACACAACTGTCCACTGTAGAAGAATTGTATGTAAATGGTTCATGGAACGTTTACAAGATTTTCAGTATCTAGTCTGGCCGCCTAATTCTTCAGATCTGAATCCAACTGAGAATGTCTCGGATACTTTAAGAAGGGCAGTTCGACGTCTCAGTTCTCTACCGTCCATAGTACAGTAGCTTACAAATATCCTGATGGAAGAATTGTCAAATCTGGAGCTAGACTGCCTCAGACACGTAGTGGAATCCAAGCTACGATGCGTACTGGTTGTAATTCGTGCGAACGGTGACTCTGCTAGATATCGAATAAGGGTTTATAATTTTTTGGCCGGTAAGCATAAGATATTGAAGGCTTCAACAACCTCTCACCAGCTGAAATGCGTTCATCTCTTCTCTTCATCAATAAACACAGTTTAACATTCAAACGCGATTGAGCAAGGCTGGAAGATGAAGGAGAAGAAAGAAAGCAAATAACTAATAGTTCAATTAAAAGTTTCATTGTGATTTTTCCTCTTTTACCTTCACGTCTACTATCTTATGGGAGTTTTATAAAAATTTCATTAAAAATAAGAAGCGATTAAATTACACGCATTATGAATCATTAAAATAAAAAGGGCCAAACCTACTAACAGAATACCAATTATTCATTCCTCAGAAGTTGGGCTTCTCGACAATTAAAAACCGTATCATTTGCGCTATTAAAGCATAATCAGTTTCATTAGATTTCGATCTTCTTTGTGTTTCATTAATTACTCAGCAAAAGTACTGGGATTCTTTGGAGCGCGCTGTTTCAGGGGGGGCTGAATCTCATTCATCGTCTAAATATCGATTACCAAGACTGCGAGCAGAAATGGTGGAAGATGCCGCCAATAAACTGCTATCAGGAATCCACGAAACACTGCAAATGAAAAATTAATAGATTCAGCAACTTTTCCGTTGGAATGTTGGATATTAAACCGTAATCCATCATCAAATATTAGGAATTTTCGAATCAGGAAACCCGATTGCTAAATGGGTATTTAAAGAGGAAACGCCATTTGTAAATGAGTATTGTGTAATGTGTTGGCTGCTTTCATCGCATAGTAAAAATACGGTCACAGTTCCTCGCTGTTGAGGCTGTATGTACACCAACTACCAAAAGAATTCGGATGCCCTCTTCCCTCCCATTGCAGCGAACGGAGTGAACTAGAGGTATGCAAAGCAGGGATGGTTTTAAAAATATAGCAAGGATTTCAGAAACAACCAGAATGAGTGGTGGTAAGGTGCTTACGCAGTGTCAAAGAGATTTACTGGTCGGTTTGAAAGAAAGAAAGAAAGAATTTATAATCGCTGATTAATAAATGATTCTTAGTTACTTTGTATTGATCATTGAAATGGAATAAAGGAACGAATTTCCATAATCGATTGAATCATTCGAATGATACGAGTACAATGGAAATCATCGAATGGATCTTTCGAATAATAAGAGTACAGTTTATGTAAAAAGTTTAATAACTATGTATATTTGTAGCTGAGTGCAGTAATCTGTGTATCTGTGTTTTTTGTTGCATTTCACATGTGCGAAACAGTTTGTGTAACATTTTCTAAATTATGCAAATTTTTAAGTGTCACGATGTATATTTGTAGATATAATACGCATATTTGTTATTATGTATATTTATAGCCATCCTAGCCAGAAGGTTGCATTCGAAGCACGCCTTATAATTCGATCTAATAAACGGATTTAATAATAATAATATGATCGAATGATTTTCCATAATTGAATGAATCATTCAAATGATACGGGTATAATCGAATGATTTTTTATCGAATGATGAAATGATATAATCGAATGATTTTCATAATCGAATGAATCATTCAAATGATACGAGTATAATCTAATGATTTTTCAAATTGGATGAATCTTCGAATGATACGGGTATAATCGAATGAATCATTCGAATTATACCGGTATAATCGGATGATTTTACATAATTTGATGAATCATCCGAATGATACGGGTATAATCGAAGGATTTTTCATAATTCAATGAATCATTCGAATGATACGGGTATAAAGGAATGATTGTTTCATCGAATGATGAAATGATATAATCGAATGATTTTCATTACTGAATGAATCATTCAAACGATACGCGTATAATCTAATGATTTTTCATAATCGGATGAATCTTCGAATGATATGGGTATAATTGAATGAACCATTCGAATGATACGCGTATAATCGAATGATACGCGTATAATCGATTGAATCATTCTAACGATAAAGTATAATCTAATGATTTTTCATAATTGTATGAATCATTCGAATGATACGGGTATAATTGAATGATTTTTCATAAGTGGATAAATCATTCGTATGATACGAGTACAATCAATTCAATTTTTCATAATTGAATGAATTATTCGAATGATAGGAGTATAATCGAATGATTTGTGTGAATGGAATGATTTTCCATAATTGAACGAATCATTCAAATAATATCGTATGTGTATAATCGTTTACGAACTCTCGATTGTGCCCATCGCTAATAAAGTCCATGAACAACATTGCGAAACAAAGCAGAGGCCTATCATAACGCTAATACAGAGTGCATTTTGAGTTCTAAAACTTATTTCTCTGGACGAAGGGCATCATAAGTGAGGCATGCTGATGTAAGAAGGTGCAACAACGAGTTCATTTATACCACTCTGATATTTATCGAGTCTGAATTGTGGGTGATGATGTTTTAGTTGTGTGCCATTTCATGCAATGAACTTCACATTGAAATTCGTTTTTCTGGTTAGGTGGAAATGAATAATATCTTTGGCAGCAAAAGTCTTAACTGAAGTTAATTAACAAAAAATAGAAAATTTAATCATCTGAGCCATAAAGAAATCATATCATCTCACTACACACTTTAATACACGATATTTTGGCAACGTTTCAGGAATCTACTGAATCCAGTCTTATGCAACCTTAAACCTGTAAGAGTATTTTTTTTTTATCTTATCACTTAAAAAATTTATTCTGTGAGTGAGCAGCGAAGTGAGTGAATCGAAGGGAACTAAAACCTTACGAAAAATTAAAGAGAGCTGCACCTTTTATTAGATTCGCTGCGCAATGCTCAATAAGAATGACACGTAAGTTTATTGTGTGGTGCGAGTAGTAAATTGAAATTCCTGCGTGCGTTTTATTTATAGCTCTTCACAACGTCGTAAGATGCACGCGGAGTTTAAAAAAAATGACGGCTTATTACGTTCGCTCAGTTTAAGAAATTGAACGTGGATTACCTGTTAAATAGAATCTGTGGCAGCTTGAGAAGGGATTGGTTGTAATAGGTAGAGTTTATGGATGTTCGTGAACTATTTTTAGAATTTGAAATTACGTGAAAAACTTAAGTAAAACAACCGATTTAACAGAAATACGAGTATGTGTGTGTGTACACTTCGAGTCCGAACACATAGATAGCAAATGTGATACTTATGAAAAATAATAATAATAAATAATATTTGACGGATTTCATTTGGGAAAGCTGAAAAGATCGTTCTAAAAGACCTAAATATAAAATTTCATGAAAATTCATCAATAGGGAGTCGAGTTATTACATGCTGACGGACGGACGGACGAACAATGAAATAATAATTTCCGGATTTCTGTTGGTGCTGTTTGAATTAAATTTGGATCTTTTAAATAGACGCAAATTTAAAATTTATTGAAAATCCGTGTACTTAGAAATCGAGTTGTTACATGAGGATGGACACGATGAAGATAATAGCGCATTATGCATATATGCTAACGCGCCTGACAACGTTGTGCAATGCTCACACCTTGTAAAAATACGCGCTATATATTCGCCTAGTCTGTTTGACAGAAGGATGTTTCCGAAGTTGGGGACTGGGGTGGTCATAATGTTTTGGCTCATGAGTGTATATATGCAGTTTTCGTTTTTCTCAGTCAGTTTTCAATAGACGTATTCATGAGGTTGTTACTTGCGCGGAGTTTGATTGCATAAACTCGGTTATCCAATTTTATCTGTCTCTTCCCTTTGGCTCTCTTCATCCATTATAAATATCATTTGTCATCCATTCTATATATGTTTTCGATTAAACTAAGCGCACTCTTCCTACCGTGGTTGGCTTTAACTCGGACGAGACATCATTTCTTCTGACGTTCGGGTATATGCGCTCGGTTACAGAATAGTTCTTGTTCGAAAATAAGTATATTATCGATACCCATCTTTGTTCAATAAATAACACAATTACTCCTACACAAGAAAATGTCCTTCTAAAGTTTCCATAATGCTTTATTTGTTCGTTGAAATTACGTTATATTTGGTCGATCAATCTCTTTGAGATGCTCTTAAGGAAGAGGATAAAAGTACAGGAGTATTGTGTGTTGGTATTTTATATCAACATGTCTAGGATGAACAGCTGGAATGTTGGTCAACAAATTTCTTTCAGGTTTGACTCGTATTGTGTGCAGGCTTTATCCACATAATGAAGTAACAGAAAGAAGTTAAAAAAAAATTACATAAACATGTGTCCGATTTTGAGCGGTTTCAGTTTTGATTTGCCAAAAATGATAAATAAGAATTAAATAACAATAAAATTAATAAACAGAATAATAAATAACCCGAGACATATTTATCAACGTGTTTGTTAAGCTGGTTATCATATATACATAATGTGCCTATTGCTTTCACTGTGTTCGTCTGTCTGTCTGTCCGTGCGCATGTAACAACTCGAAACGGGTGGTCCGATTTGTGGAGGCACTCAAAATTTCATTAAATTCAGACCGATAGAAATCCAGTTACTATTTCTTTGTCCGCCCGTCCGCATGTAATAACTAGATTCCCTGCGGATGGATTTTCTTCAAATTTTGATTTTGATTTTTTAATTTAAACCTCCATTCGAAAAATATTCTCCAAATATCAATTGCGTAACTGTTAGAAATATTGAGGGATCTTTCACACCAAGTCCTCTACAAAATCTCTTTAATGTTCTCCACCATTACCTTCTCTGCAAAGTTCCAAGTATATTAAGAAGATAAATAGTGGATTGAGAACTAAAAGTTGGTATTCCTATTAAAAAAAAAGTTTCTGTATCCATTTGTGTCGTGACGCTTGCATTAATCATAGCTGTGAGTTCTTAATTTCCCAATATAGACATCAGAACAAAATTGTGTTGGGGAGCTTCTCTAAACGCTTTATCAAAAATCGACGATAACAATTTGATTAGAAGAGTAGCGCTTCCCAAATGCAGATGCCATTTCTCTGATAATAAAGCGATGGTAGCAACAAAAGGAACATCGTTTATCGACCGTAATGAAGCCCATGCAGCAACCAATGAATGACATTTTTGTCATTCATTGGCAACAATGAAATTCTGGCAGAATATTAATGGTTTTTTCTGTTTTTTTTTTTTAAGGAAAAAATACGTGCTCTGAAGATCGTATGCGCAATAACAATACTCAAAATGGAGCAAACGGTTGCTATGACAACGTTCTAGATAAAAGAGAGAGAAAAAGTGGAATGTACCAAAATGATAAATAACTCTATCTGAGGACAGAAATTTCGACTTGCTGTAATATTATTCGCCCTAGCCATCTTTTTTTCCCTGATGGATTTTTTTTTAAATTAAATATTCAAAAGAAATTAGTAGGGAAGTTTTTTCTTCCCCTTCGTTATCAGGCTTTAAACCCTCGAGGCTTGCATGTAACTGGAACAGAATGGAAGTAGCTTTATGATTATGACAGACATCTGCCGAATACTCGGAATGGAAGGTAGATGGTACACCGCTACTGTTTCCACTATATCGCTGTTTTTCAAACAGAGAGCATTCTCAGACAACGATAGTTTTGTTGCTTCTTCAAGAAGATTGAGTGGCATAGGATACTACACTCCTAGTCAAAAAATTAGAAACCTTTTCGATTGCGTCAACAGATAATTAAATGTAAAATATGGAAGTGTGAATTGTCATGGTATCAGATAAGTACTCTATGCTTTCCTGGGGCTTCTTAGGCGATCAGGGAGGACACGTGATCTTTCCGATTTTCAGAATGGTGTTATTGTTAAAGAAGAGTGCCGCTCTAAAAGGAAGAAATTGGTACTCCAAGAACGAGACCGCAGGAGTTTAAAGCGAATTGTGCATCAGAATAGAAGGTTGTGCAGCAAATGACTGAAGAATTCAGTTTAGGCAAAGAAAGGCCCATTTCCAACTGAACTATGAGGCGGGAGTTGAAGAATCTGCGATTTGATACTCGTGTGTCTATATGGAAGCACATTTTTCTATAAAAACTGAAAGATTCGACTTGTCTATAATAGGAAGAGGGCTGTGGAATAGTGGAAAATCATCATGCGATGTCTTGAGTCGCAATGAAGCCATGCATACAGATTATCTCACGTCCACCACTCAACACCTGGAAGTGGTGTCATGATATGGGCTATGTTGGTGCAGACTGGGTTCGTTCACACCGTTAGGGGGTTGCGTTAATTACAATGAATGCTCTTCTGTCGTATCGGACCAAGTTCATAAATAAAGGTAAAATAAAGCATTTCACTCTGAAATTCTTTATTTTTTTCGGATAGCGATGGATTCTTTCAAGGCAACTGTCCACTGGGCAGAAATTGTGACTGAATAGTTCGAGGAACATTCCCAAGATTTCCAGCATTTACCATAGCCGCCTAATTCTCCAGACCTGAATCCAATTGAGAATGTCTAGGATATGTTGAGAAGTGCTATGGCTTCGCAGTTATGGAAGTATACTCCCTCACATACCTTGTGGAATCATTGCCAGAATCTTGTAGAATCACTGTATGGGCTGTAATTCGGGCAAAGAGCTGCCGTACTAGATATCGAATAAAGGTTACTAATTTTTTTGGCTAGTAGATGTAAGTGCAGTTGCCATCACGGTATTCGAACTCACGACCCACCAATATTTCTGTTGTTTTGAAGAATTTAGTAGAAGTTGCAATTAGATGACTAGATGTAAATCGGAACTTGTCCAATGAGCCGCTATATTCATCGTTTGTAAAATAGTTGACTGAAAATAGTAACAGGTCTGCCTTGTTCAGATTGGATTTGTTCGTATGTCTAAAATAGAACTGCTAAGAAACTAACGCGAATATATTCAAAGAATTGACTTCATGAATGCATCTAGCAAAAAAATGATGCAAACGCTTCTTCAAGAACTTATAAAACCTTTTTAATTTTAAAATTAGAAAACACTTCAAACTGATGGTAGGTTTGATCTACTCGATATGAAATTCTCTTTTCAAAAAAACCAGAAACTCTTATCTAAAAGCCGTGAAGATATGCTACTGGAATTTGAAGACACTAAAATGGAAACAGAACGCTGTACAGATGGGATTCCTTACCGAGTATTTCTTATGTCATCATTCGCCACACGGAGATGGATGTACAGTAACAGCTGTCCATTAAATCACGGATATCTCGTGATGTCAAACATGATAACAATGACCTCTGCCACAAGTTGCTCCCTTTTTGGGGAGATTATTTCTTTGGTCGCTATACTTGAATTTCATGAGTTAGCCATATCGTTCTCTAGACATCATAATTTCCATCGCCGCCTTTTATCTTGTCCATCTTTCTTCGTAATTTATCTAATTCCAGTCTTGGAATGATCTACCATGACTTCAAGAACCATCTTGCAATCTAACGCATGCGTAGCTCGCTCTCACTTTTGAAAAATTACTGCAGGAAATGTAAACATTAAGTTTGCAGCGAAAAGAAAAAAGCTCTTCGCTTCCACGCTCAATCACTTAAAGCCTTTTGCAGTAAATTTACGGAGACCGTGTCTCCATCCATATTACTGCGTGGGTCGCCGTAAATGCATGGCTAACCTGCACGTGTATCAGCCATTTGTCTTCATTGTGTGTCTTCCAAAGAAAAATAATCCGGAACAGTAAACGAATAACTTGAACCATAAATGTCTGTTTTGGCAGCACGAGGAACAGGTAGGCCGTTTGTTGTACAGCAGAGGGCCCCTCGCAGATGACCACTGTGTCATTCATAACAAAAAAAAAGCCCTCCTCCAATTACATTCCTTTCTGATTCGAAATTTTTTTTGCTTTTTGTGAGTGGGGGATGAACACAGCCACCAGAGGTCTCTCTAGTGACAGCGTCTCCTTTGCTGGTGGAAAGAAGATAAGAGCTATAAATTAGCGGCTGTGTCTGCCTCTAGAGTGGACTTGATGATTGATGGGCCTTAATCCATTCCTTCCCTCTGGTCCCCCCCTCCCTTAACAAGTTCTCCATCAGTCTTCACTTTTGAAATAAACGTAGCATTGCTGCTTTCTTTTAAAGTGGGGTAGGCGAACAGGTTTTGCGTAAACGAGGAGAAGGCTCACGTTTTTGAAGGAGTAGAGCATAGAGCGAAGTGAAGAGCCATTATTTCATCCGGGATTTCTTTCCATCTTTGTTGGAAACACGTGTGATCAGTGACGGTTAACGTATGATAGATGGATGCCTTCTCGACCGGACAATCTGTCATGTGTTGCCTTCGCTGGGTTGACAAGATTAGTTTTACTCGGTGTACGTGGTTTTCGAAGGCGACCGCTATTACGCGAACTATTCGCAGGGGCGTGAATATTGCTACTGCAGCGTTAATGGCTCTTGTAGGGCAGATATTACTGGTATAACCCTCCATAACACACTTTGGACAAAAACATTGTAACTGCAAGCTTTTGACGTGTTGAAATTGTTCAGGGCTTTGTCCTTTTGTGGAGAAAGCGTTGGGCAGATTCCAAACAACATCAAGGAAACGATATTGTCTATTAAAATGTATTCTAAGACTTGTTTTAGGGGATTATGCTTGATTTAAGGCGAAAGGCATTTAAAAGTCTCAGTAATACTTAGAGAAGTTAGTTGATGTGTGCAGTGCATTACGTTTTAGGCAGTCTCTTTTTTTTTTTTTTTTGCTTTTTCTATGATTGATAGAAGCGAAAAGTAAATATGTTCATCTCTAAGGTTATAACTTTATAGAACACTTTATAAAACTCTATAGTTTTATTCTCTAAATTTAGCTGTTTAGTTTAATTAAAACTCTATAATATTTATTACTCTTATTCCATATATTTTCTCCTTGAGGCTATCACAGACATTCTTTCAAATATGTCAAGCTGGGCTTGCTACCTGGGAGTCTAAAACTCTGATGGAACTGATATTCAGACGACACTCAAGTCAAGTGGACCGAATTTCGGCAAAGTCCTCTGCTGGCACGTTCACGATGGTTGGACTGTTAGTGACCCTAGGTGTAAACAAATACTGCACCTAGTTTATTAGAAGTGATCACCAAGATTCGAACTAACGTAAACAGGGGTCGCGGTGTGGCGCCCACATCCACTTTGCTTATTGGATGCTTGAAGTGATGGAATGCATGTTTAGTCTCCAGAAAACGCCCCGGAAACCCCCATCTCTTCCATCATACAGTACGATTGATGTCTTAAGGTTATGATATACATCATGCTGAGATCCAATCTTCCTTACCTTTCGAGGGTACAACTCCAACTCGCTTCCGTTTTCTAGTCATACGGAACCAGCTGGTTGAGATGCTGTGGCTTTTGCAATTACTAATGACCTCGCACAAATTTTTCATTTACCTACCAGAAAACCAGAAACCTTAACCACGCAGTCAACACGCTTTATCTTTTTCTCACAAACAACCCTTCTAACAGTCGAGGTCAGTGGTCCTCTAATCACTTCAGATCACAACTTGATGGTTTATTCTCCAATGGAGCCCTTCTCTCGTGGCCAATATCAACCTAGAGTTGTTTGGCATTACAAAACTGCAAAATGGGATGAACTGCTAGATATATTTTCTTCTTTTCCTTGGTCGTATTACTGTTTCAAATCTTCTGATGTCAACGTTTGCTCAAATCGTGTCTCTGAAATTATTCTTGAATGGATGAAATCCTTTATTCTAAACTCCTTAAAATCTCTTCCTTGGTTTTCCAGTAAATGTGCTAAGGCTGTTCAAGATAAGAACGTTGCATAGCGCAGTTGGCTTGTATCCAAATATCCAGGTTCATTTTCTGCCTATACCAAAGCATGCAACAATTGTAAAGCAGTTATAAATCAATCCAAATCCGATTTTGAATAGACTAAGAATAAAAAACTTACTTCTTGTCCAAACATTGTCTTACATTCTCCATCTTTTTTCCAAAGTAATTGGCCAGAACTTTCTCCCATCCGTATACCCACCTGTGTTAAAATCTGATGGCTCTATTGCCACTTCAGCCAAAGCTGACCTGCTAGCATCCTTCTCTTCTTCCAACTCGTGCATTGATGATTTTGGTAAACCACCTTCTACCATTCCTAGTACATTCCGTTCAATACCTCCTGCGGACGTCCTTCAAACGATCATCGGAAGAATTTTTAATAATGTTGATGCCAAGAAAGCACTAGGTCCTGATGGTATTTTCACTTGTTCTCAAAACATGTGCTCGTGAGCTTATACCTGTTCTGGTCAACTTTTTTTTAACTTTCTTATTCCATAGGTATTTTTCCTTCTGCTTGGAGATCTGCTCATATCAAGCCAGTTCCTAAAAGGTTGAGAAATCTCATCGATCCAATTATCTCTGGACTGCACGCCTTCGTGGGTAGCATTGGTAGGATTGCTATCCTCCCCACACCGTGGGCAGGAGCAGCAGTGCGTAGCACACGCTTCTTGATTAGACCGGGGTTCAAGCCCATCACCACCAAATACGGAGGATGCGGAAAGGTCAGGGAATGACCACCGCATATTCCCGGAGCAATATGGCCTTAGGTGCTAATGCTCCTAAAAACCAAATAAAAACAACCTCCCCACACCCGGTAGAAAAATCCTAAGTTCGAATACTGTCGATGACAGTAGGAATTTTTATGGGTCTTTTTCACGTGGCTGAGTTAGTCGGTCTCAGGCGAGGGTAGCCTGTTTTTTTTTGTTTTTTTTCTCCCGAAAACTCCGGGTTTTTCGTTTAGCAAACAGAAAATTGACTTCAGAACACGCAATTTACAGACAATATACACGGAGAAACATGGCCTTAGTTGCGATGCTCCTAAAACTCAGTACCAATAACAATAGCCCCGTTTCGCTTTCTTCTACCCTTTCTAATGTTGAAATCTACTAACTGCCAACTCTTAAACTATCTATAAACCTTCCATCTGATCAATGATCGTCAGTGTTGATCCACTGGTGATATAATAGCTTATGTTACCCATCTTTAGAAAATTTTGGTGAAACAACCAGTTGCTGTTGACATTTCAAATGTTTTTATTCGTGTTTTTCATAAATACCGCTCACTGCAGATGGTGGAATATGGCTCTCTGTCTTCTAACTTCTCCACTAATGCAGGTGTTCCCCAAGATTCAGTTCTTTCTCCCACTCTTTTCCTTTTGTATATTAATGACCTTCCATTGACCGGAAATCCTGCGTAGTTTTGCTAATGATAGCATGTTACATTCCACCTTCCAGTTTGAGAAAGCTTGCCCTGAACAAACAGCTTCAACTTCTCAAATATAGTGCAGCCCTTATCAACCCACTTCAGGATGGAAGCCTCCTCAACAATTCATGCTGAGGGAAATGGACCATAATCTGCCACGCTGGTCCAGTGCGGGTTGGCAGATCGACCGTATTCATCTGAACCCCGGTCTAGTCAAAGAGCATCTGCTACTGCACTCCCGCTCCTTACCACTCGGCTACGGAATATCCACTACCAATTCTTTAAATGTTTATCTCCATTGTTGCAAAAATAATTTTGTTGATTCCAGTCCTTCTAAAACTCAGTCTTGTCTTATATCTCACCAAAAGGAGGCTTCTTCCCCTATGCTTATCTTCGATGACATTCCATTTCTAGGCAAGACCATATATCTCTATTAGGGATTACCCTGACTTCTAATCTCTTTGGCATAAGCACATCACAGATATTGCTCCCTCTCCATCTAAAAAACCGGGTTTTTCTTTCTCTCTTGACGTTACTTTTCTTTCAAACAGCTGTTCACTCTGTACAAATCGCAACTCCGCCCTACCATGGAATTTTGTTCCCACATCTGAGGCACTGCCCCCGAAAACCGTCTGCGCGGGCAGCACAGTGGTATCGTCACCATCCTCCCCACACTGGGTGGAAAAGGCCCGGGTTCGAATCCCGTCGATGACGCGAGGATCTTTAATGGGCTTTTTTCACTTCGTGGCTGAGTTAGTCAGTCTCAGGCGAGGGTAGCATGGTTTTTTCTCCTGGAAACTTGGGTTTTTCGCCAAGAAAACAGAAAATAGACCTCCGAACACTCAATTCACAGACAATATACACGGAGCAACATGGCCTTAGTCGCCGATGCTCCTAAAACTCAACAACAACAACAACCACCAACATCTTCTTCCTCATTTGTACCTTCACTTCCGTTTTCTGGAATAATCTTCCTTGTTATATTGTATTTACTGTAAAATGTTGTATTTCCTGAAAATTACAGTCTATAAAAATTCAATTGTAATGTCGACAGGCATCTTCTTTCAACTTCTCAACCATGAACCTATTCACGGTTCTAAGTACTGTAGGTTCTAATACCTCTCGTTCGAGGGGTTTTCATAAAAATTTAAATCTCTTTTCTCTATACATATGTCTTTTCACAAGCGACATCACTCTTGCGGTTTAAGTTATGAAATATTAAAATATTGTACGAGTATAAACAACAAAAAAAAATCTTTAATGTCTGCGGGAACAGACATTAAAGTGGCATTACTTTTAAATTCTACCTGTCTTTTTCTGAAGGGGACTTGAAAATTAATTAATACCACTGATTTTCTCACCTTACCATAGAGCTGCAGGCAAAAACCAAAAAGTACAATTGAACAAGAATTTAAAACCGTCTTTACTCCGAGTATTATTTGTAATTCGAAGAAAATACTTTGCATTATTTATTTAAGTGAGAAAAGAATGCGCGTTGTTGTTTCCCTTATTCCTAATACATCAATTACAAGCTGTTCGCCCCAGTGTAACTAATACCTCCATTCTGGGGAATTATTTACCAAAGTTAACGTCACTCCAGAATTTTATTTTGTAAAACTTTGTCTCCACAGACATCCCGTTGCCTTGGCAACAACATCACAAGAGCCAGCAGGCTTGCGTTACCTACCTTGTCTAGTGTTTTAATAATGCATGAAGTCCACGCTGTTTACAACGTATAGCACCCTTTGTCATTGCACGAGATGCATACGCGAGTGGAAAAACAAGATCCCTGAAAGAGGCGGCGAAGTTTTCTTTTAATAGTCTTCAATTTTCAAATGAAATTTCTGAAGTGATTTTGGAGTTGCGACTGTCCATTTTAGATTTGGTGAGCTCTGCAAGTTTTACTCGCGAGGAACAAGATATTGCGCTGTTGTGGGTTTCTTTTAAATAACGGCGTAACTTTAATATTGAGATTTTTGTGCGCGCTCATGTTTTTTTTCTTTTTATTTTTAGATATTTGTTAAAATAATCAAAAAGAAAAGTGTAGGCTTTCTGGTGTAATTCTCACATCTCAGGCTCGGCACGTTCCACTTAGGTAAGCCGGTTATTATGGAAGCAGTGAGAATTGTAAACGAGTTCGCTGTAACCAAAGAATGCAAATTTCTGCAGCTCCCTTTTTAATGCACGGATCCAACGAGCCACACATCTCAAACCCAGAAAGCAATCTGAAGGGTGGAAGAAAATTCTCTCTGTGAAAATAATATCTTAACCACTCCCCTCCTTCCCACAACAAAATTAACATTTATCCAAGGAAATGTTTTATAGTCGTTGAAGAAAAGTTTCTCTATACCTACTCACGTACTTCCAAAATTAAACGAACATATTGAGGGAAACAAAGGACTCAACTCAAAAGCATCTGTATAACAATATTAAAAGTTATTATGGGAGCTACGATTTGATTCTAGTTGTGGTTAAAAAATTTGACCAGGAATCCATCACTGTCCAGTTCCACAGAAAAATCTAATCCTAGGCTAAATATTGCAACTAACTGGACTCAGTGATCAGTTCACTGAGTCCAGTTAATTGCAAAAATATAGCCCTAAAATTTTTGAGGTGTGTTAGCATATATATGTAATGCACCTATTGTATTCACATGTCTGTCCGTCCATTCGTATGCAACAACTCGACTCCCGGTGAATGGATTTTTCATGCAATTTTATATTTGGGCTTATTAGAAAGATTTGTGGAGCTATCCCAAATTTTACTGAAATCGGACCAATATAAGTAACACAATTATTATTTCTTTTTAAAATGCTCACAGAGATTATCCATATCTCATATATTGTGGAAGCAGTGGATATTAGGTTTGATGTCATGCGTTAGTTGGAAGAATGAATGAGCAATATGGCGAATGCTCAAAGCGAAATTTTCTAGATAAAGTACTTCTTAATCTTTATCTCATAAGATAAAGGAAATGCTGTAGTTTAAGATAAAGAGAATTAAGTAGTTTTTCCATGAGCTCGAAGATGCCTGATTATTAATACCGATCATCCCAGATCAACCTTCATCTTAACAATTTGATATTCAGGCACTGAAACTTGATGGTGAAAGTCATATGCGCGTCTTAAGTTTTTGGTTGATATTTTTATGAAAAATAATTGTCAATACCAGAGGTTGCCAAGGTGAGGGGGAGAAGCTACTTCGTTTTGGGGGGGAGGGAAGAGCGTGTTATTTACTAAAGCACTTTTTAACGAAATATGGACAAAGTATCTAATTAATCCACGAATGAGACGTAGTTTATTTCATTCTTCAAGGCTGAAATATGAATCTATAAGTATATATTAAATTTTTTAAATGTATAATTTGTCCAATCTGTTTATATGCGCTTGTTCTGAATGATTGGGGACGTGATTTTATGAAGTATTTTAAGGGAGGAAGCCAAGTGTAAAAGTTTGGGAAACTCCGGTCTAAGAATATCTGCTTTTATTGAGGGCACAGGATCGCCGTCCTCCCCACAGTGGGTGGAAAAGACCTGAGTTCGAGTCCCGTTGATGAGTGAGGAATTTTATGTGATTTTACACAACGTGGCTGAGTTAGTCGGTCTCAGGCGAGGGTAGCATGGTTTTTCGACCCGAAACTCGGGTTTTTCATCCAGCAAAACAGAAAATCAACCACAGAACATACCTAATTTATAGACAATATACATGGAGCAATATGGCCTTAGTCGCCATGCGGGGAGGGCTTTCCATGCTATATCCATTGTCTGTGGCTTGTGGGCTATAAGCACTAAATATTCAGTAATTTTATCCATTATTTCTTTATTGTGCGTGTGTGTATATATATATATATATATATGGGCTCTCTGTTGTATGTGCTTCTCTCTATGTCTTTGATTGCTGAGGCACATGGCTCGGACATCAAGGAATGTTTCACTTGTCTTAATATGAAGTCATCTGAGAGAGGGCTGTCTATCATGAAGAATTTGACGAAGTCGGATACATTTCCTCGTAATGACTGCATGTGTAACCCAACTTTGGTCCCTGTTTAGTAATAGAATTAATCCCAGGCAAGTAAGTCACCAGAGTGATGACTCATAAACGTAGTCCTCCCTCATGTTCGAGTCGTTCCTCACGATATGCCAAAACATACGGATGCATCTACGAAAGAGCATAAATACTCCAACGTCTTTATGGTGATAGTTTTAAATATCTTATTTTAAGGAACCTCAGTTACTTACGATTGGTGTCAAACAAATGAAAGAAATCCATGTTATTAAATTGCCACATTAATCTAATGCAGACAAATTCATTTCGAAAAACAACCAAAGCTGCTACCGATTTAGATTAAAAAAAAAGAACTCCAGGAAACTTAATTTAATTGCTAGTAGCCACGTTCATGAGTTTGCAGAGTGGTCGTTCTTCCCGTCGCTGCACGTGAGCGGCTTTGCTGTCTTTCTCCCATGACATCCGCCTGAAGACACTCAATCTTCTGCTATTAGCCACGTAGCGTCTGCCATGCGGGTTATAAAAAAAACTATAACAGTCCCTTCCTTGGCGTCGAGCCACGAAAGTTTCACCAACAGCTCCACATCAGCCCCTCTTCGGCGAGATACGTGACCCTGGCAGCCAACCCCGTTTATACGGCAATATCGCGCGCGGAAAACGTTGGCCCAAAAGCACCACCATTACCACCGTGTGGAGCGGAACAGCGAGATATGGCACCCCAGCGACAAGCAGAGATTTATCGACAAGAAAAAAAAGAGTCCAATACCTCCCTCACGTAGAGAAGAAGACCGGAGTGGGTAGGAGATGATGGGGGGAGGAAGGAAAGGTAGAACGAGAATTGACCGTATTTGTACCAAGCGAACCCTGAGGAAATGGAAGCTTACGCATTCCCTTGGGTTAATCTAAGGATACGTGTCGCCACCTAACGGTAAATGTACACAATATTTTTACAAACGACATTAAAAATTTGCGGTTTTATTTATTTGGCTGTGGAGGACGTTTGGTGCTGTCGTACCAAATAAAAAAATGTCAGTTTGTGTGTAGAAGGTGGTGAAATTACGACTGAAAATTGCAGTTTAGTCGAAATAATGACCAATATATGGACAACCAAATCATTTATACGATGCAGTGGAAGACATATTACCCAGCAACTCTGTCTACGTTCTACTTCGATAACGTCGGTGATACATTACTAGAGACTTCAAAAAGGAGAGTGAAGTCTGGAATTAAATCAGAAGTCATAGCACTTACAACGGTAACGGCTCAAAGAAACGACTTACCTTTGTAATGCATCAAGCGGGAGCACGCGATACCCCGAAATAGCGAAAACAGCGGTAGCCATTAAGGGTTCGCATTAATGTTTCACGTAGAAATGTAACTTTCCTTCCGAGATCAGAAATTCCAGAGGATTCAAACCAGTAAAACATTATTTGAAGTGAGATGGGAGAGCAGTTGGTGAAAAGAATTTTATCTCTTTTCTTCTGGATTAACTTGATTCTGCTTAAATCTTCTTTTGTGTGAGGCTCGTGCAATGGCATTTGGTTGCTGAGCGAACGAACTGATATTTTCTTCGTTATTTTTTTAGAACTGAAAATTACAAAATGTGCCCCTTTTCAAAGTTAAAGACACACATTCTTAAACACGAACGTTCGATAGGATTGATGTCGGGGACATTTGGCGGCCAGGAGACACACGAAATGCTCTGACATGATCTCGAACTATTCCTGCTCAATGCTGATCCTTTGACACTTGACGTTATCTTGTTGGAAGAGTCCAATGCTATCTTGATACACGGTCACCATGTAGAGAAAAACTCGGTCTGAAACAATGCCGAGGCAGGATCTGGCGGGAAGCGTGTGTTCTCAGCCTATTGTCGTCCACTCGTGCAGTCCGGTTGCATCTGATCACCTCCTGCAAATGAATACTCACGCGTCCATCAGCATGATGAAGCTGGAACCTTGATTCATCAGACCAAGCGATTCTCTTTCGAGTAGACTAACGTCCAGAAACGGTCCTCCTGTATTCACTGCAAGTGAAGGTGTCGATGACGGTTGGACAACATGAGCACACGAACAGGTCGCTATTTCAAAAACCCATCCGCATGAACGTCTGCTGGATGGTATGCTTGGAAACGTTTCTCTGTGCACCTGGTTGCAGTTTGGGTTAATTGAGGGACCGTGAGCCATCTGTTGTCCTTGATAGCACGAGCCAACTGCCATTCAACTAGACTGCTAACCAGTGGTGGTCTTCCCATCCGGCACTTTGGGTGGTTGCGTGTGTCTCTCTCCCTTCGAACCATTCCTGCCACACCCTCTCTACGGCTGCCATCGACAACCGAAAATGCTTGCGATTATTGAGATGTTGGCTTCCGTCTTCTTAGCGCCGCAATTCCCCATTCATACTGCTGTCACTATATATGCTGCGCCGTTCGGTGAAGTCATTCCTAGGTGCTGTGGGATGTGTGGCTAATCGTGGAGACAGGGTTAGTCATAATGTTTTGGCTCACGATTGCGTATACACATGTATACAGAAAAGTGGTAGAGGGGTTTAGTGGTTTCATATTAAAATGTAGTGCAAAAACTATGGGATAAATACAAGCTGTCGGTGAAAACTAATGTACTGGACCATAGGAACTTTACATTTGTTTAACATATCAGAGACCACTAGAATAAAATGACTTCCCGAGTGGTCAAGGTTGTCAGTTTGGAGGAATTCAAGGATAAAATGAATTGGTACCTTTTGGTGGCAGGAAGAGAAATAATACGAAAACTATAAGTTGTATAAGGACTTACGCTCATAACCGCGTGTATTTATATGTAGAAGCCTGGGCTGGTTGACAAACCCTGGATAACTCACGAGAGGAAATTATACTCCCTCCTCCTCCTGAGATCAGCTACTTACAACCCCGATTTGAAAAAGCCTTTAAAAATTCCTCTAGTCTTGATAGGGATCCAAACCTCCAAACGAGTGACAAGTGGTGGAACCATTATACCATCATGGAGGGCAGTCTTTATGTACAGTAAGAATTGGAGCATAAAAGTGTCTCTAGTATGAAACACAGATGAGATTATGCACAGTCACAATTAAAACTTTGTCAACACTACTTAGAGACGAGTATTTTAAGTCAAATAGTATTTCATCCATGCATGCTGACGCATTGATTGTCGTAAAGATGTATAAAGTTATAATCAACCCATTCATTGAAGATATCTTAACGGAATTATGTCGTCGTTTAGCAAGAATCTTCTTCTAGAGCGTAAGCCGATTTATCACTAGCGTGCTCCTCTTAAGAAGAATTATGGAGAATTGGGTTGGTTAAGTGTCGAGGCCAAGAGGAGTCAGTATATAATGTCTGTAAGTTGCACGTATTCTAGATCGTTCTGTACGTAGTAGGAAAAATCGAAGTTTCTAGTGAAAAAGATAGACTACCTCTGATGTGTAGCAATGATGTAGCCTTTGATCTTTCCTCTTGCGCGCGCCTGCTGTTCCATGGTAAATGTATTAGTTTCTCATTACTTTCAGGAAGATGGTGGTAACTGCCCTCCGAACAGAATATATTACTGCAACATAAAGAAGAGAAGTTAGCTTTACTGCATTACCAAGTCTCGGCAATGCATTTCCTCAAGTCCCTACGCGAAACCGATTAAGCTGTATTGGAGATTCACAAGGCAGGAAGACCTGGCAAAAGACCTCCTCCTGATATGTCATAATGCAATGAGATACTAAAAGCAACCGTTGATGTATAACTAGAGTGCTCCTACGTATTTTTTTTAGAATTGAAGTGCTTTTAATATAACACAGTATTTCAGACACTATAAAATATGCATGCCACAGAGTATGCTTTTTATTCTGACTGAGCATTACCAATCATCTTATTAAAAAGTTTATTTCTTTGTATGGGGACGCCCAGTTGACGCTTTTCTAACAGGGTTTTCTTGTCTCCCTCCCAGTTTAGTTAGAAGTCCCCTAACTAAGGATTTTCTATTGTGACTTCTTAGTAAAATATGCATGAAACATACACTGCCTTCCCATTAATATCCGAACACTCTTCCATTGATAGTTGGCCCCTTCTCATCCAAACATCAGACACAACTTGTGAATGCAAGATGGAAGTCTTAACTCCGATAGGAGTTAACTCATCTAGCGTGGAATCTTAACAGGGTGCCACATAAACAATCAACCTATACCACATTTCAACGGCACTAGATAGTCCCTATGTCCACGACTGATGATGTGTCCTGCAATTGGAAGCAGTGTAGTGCTGAAACCGTTACCCGAGTTTCCGGGAGAAAAAAAACCATGCTACTCTTGCCTGAGATCGACTAAATCAGCCACGTTGTGAAAAAGGCCCATAAAAATTCCTCGCGTCATCGATATGTTCTAAGGTAGCTGTAATGTGAGATGATGAGGTGTGTGGTTCTCAGGGTTGATTTAGTTTTGCTAAGAATACTGTCTGTGATATCGAAGTAATTCTTGAGAATGGAGATTAGAACCGTTACGTGTATTCTGTCATAGACTGCTTTTATATCAAAGAAAGTTGCCACAAGTTGTGTCCTATCGTTGAGGGCTTTTTGGATTCTTATAAAGGTATCTATGAGGTTGCTATATTTAGCTCTCTCCTTGAACATCGTGTGGAGACACTGGGCCTGTGGTTAAAACAATGGTCTGCAATGGAGAGCTGAATTGCTTTTTCCAATATCTTAAGTAACCCACCTGATGGCAGTAGGTCTAAAATCTAATGGCCGCTTAGTCTCTTTCCGCTTAGGAACCGGATGAACATAGTACGTGTTCCAAATTTCAAGAATCTTTCGATTTTCTAAGATTCTGTTGAAAATATGGACCAGGAGATCCATATTTTCAGCAAATATCTGCATATATTACTGATTTCTATTATAAACAGAGGGAACTTGTCTGAGCCCACTAGAGCTGTGGTAGTTCCCTTGAAAATTTCAATCAGATGCTATTGAATAATACCTGGAAGTAGTATTGGAAATTTCATGTATGACCGTAACTTGTAACAGGAGTCGTTTTTGTGGTTGGGCAACTTGTTCAAAAGTAAGTTTAGTCCAGTGGGGAATACTAATAAGTAAGAAATTTTAATAATTTTGGAGAAATCGTTAACGAGAGAGAGAGAGAGAGCCAGAACCCCAAATCTAGGCCGGAAGATAGATTTCAATATTGAAAATAGAAACATAGTCAAGTTTATTTAGATATATAATATGATATATTTTTAGTTTTTTCTCCAGGGAGCAGTCCTTTAACAGTGCTGGCGTCATCTGAGCAGGTGCGTTCTTCTTTTTAAAATTTCGAGTTTCAATATTCCATTAAAACTCCGAAATAATCCACAAATTTATCAAATAGCTTTCTCCTGTTACTCGTTCCTGCATTTTTGGGAAAGTTTCCTCGTATTGGGCGCATTTTTCTCCTGGAAGTGAATTGAACATGAGCACTGTGCTTTAGTATCACAGAGAGCACGAAATTTGACCTTGCACACAGATGGAAGACAAGATATAATGTGAGAGCAGTCACTTAGATGTTTACAGGATCGTGAGTGTTGCCCATTAGGCTGGTAATTGGTGCACAAACGTCGCTGAAGGGGATTCTTTAACAGTCGTATAGATAATTGCACCTTAAGTGAAAACTGCGAGGCACAATAAAATTTATTACTTTTTCTTCTCGAAGTGGGAAAAATATATGAAAGGAGTTCACAGATAACAAATATACAAGTATATTAGTGGTTAGACATGCCTCTGTGCTGAGAACACGCACACACACAGTTTCGCCTCTTGTCACCTGTTTGGTAAGGCCTGGGTTCGAGTTCCATCATTGGCTGGAGGAATTTCTAAAGGCTTCTTCAATCGCTGCTCTAGCTAGCCGATCTTAGGTGAAGGAAGTGGGAGTTTTCTCCCCATAGTTATCCTTGGTTTTTCAGCCAGCACAAAGTGAAATTCTTGTACTCTGCACACACTTGTACAGACACACAATGGCGCATATGATCTGAATTGCTGATGCAACAACAAACAATTTAATGCGTTCACAACCTGTCTTAACCCAGTTAGGCAAAAATTGCCTTCTTCAATCTTAATCTTACAACTGACAGAGAAGTCCACAACAGTTCGGGATCAATATCCCACCGAGTCAAAAGCTTTTCGTTATTGAAATCCCGCAAGGAGCATTGGAGTATCCACCATCGTTTCAAGCTGTGCAATCAGGGTTAAATTTGACTGTCCGTCCCAGTCAGATTTAACCCTGACCTCACAGTTTTAAGCTCCAAAAAACGTGCAATGAACAGAAACGGAATGATGACCCTCGCGGGCAGCACAGTGGTTATAATCACTGTCCTGATATACCGGGTTGTAAAGGGTTGAATTTTAATCCTTTCTATGATGCTAGGAATTTTTAGAGGCTTTTTTAGGTCTTAGTTGCCTTGCTTATGATAAATAAACAAAATAAATTTGCAGTACGCGTTGTGTGTGGTATATTTCCCATCTTCTAAGGTCTGGAGATTACGCAAATAGAAGATTTCACCCCTCTTGAAGCATGTTGCTTCTGTCTGCGAGATTCTAATCGAAAACCTGGAGTTATGGGCACAGTGACGAAGCAACCACCGATAGAAAACTGGTCCGCGAATTATGAGTTATTGACAGCAATTATGCACCCTTTGCATATAATACGGTGTCAGTGATTCTCGTGGAATGTCTGCCCATATAAAACTGAGACAGTAAAATGTGCTGCTCCCTGGAACGAGTTGGTTTGAATCGTTGAGCATGCGGTTCAGGATCCCCTTTATTGCTTATTGCATTCGCACTGCACGAGGACAGGAACAATCGATAAGTAGCTGGAATGACTTTTCCCATGTAGTAGAATGGTGAATGGGGTGCGCATCTTTGCATTCTGCCTCACGTTTTCAACGGTATAAATTGGAGTTTAAAAGAAATATCTAAAAATCTCTGAAGAGTAATAATCGAACTTCATTAGTTATTTTCATGATGGAGAAAACTAAGGTTTACTCAATCATGTAGTGAGGTGTTCTCATGAGGTTTCCTACAATTACTGATGAATTTAATTTAGTTGAACTGTTAAAATTTAAACTTCAGAAGATTTTTAAATTTTCACGGTTTTAACTTCACCCATCAGACACCGTTTAATAGTGAGCACAAACCATCCCAAAAGGACTCAGTCCCTTGTATGATTTGGCAACAATTGATGCTGAGAAAATTGCTATGAAATTGCAATACTCAAATCCAAGTTCCTTTTTTTCCTAATATGGCTGAACTCTGACAAAAATTAATTCGAAACTTTTCTCGAAGAGTGAGCTTTCAAATACACTTGAAATAGGATAAAATAGAGACTCATATTATATTGCATTTTTTATATTTCGTTCCTTTTTGTTTTCTTTATTTTACTTCCCGTTTTTCCTCACTCAGTGTCAAGTAGTGATTATGAGTTTCTTCAATGAGAATCTTTGAGATTATCGATTTTTATTTCGATAATTGCAAATAAATATCTAGAGTTTAACATTAAAGCAAGTTAACGTACGCAGTGCACTTAGTAAATAGTAATAATTCATGATTTATAACAAAAAAAAAGCAAAAAGCAACGACTGAAAAAAATTAATAATTGCTGGATTTCTATTATTCAGATTTTAATGAAATTTGGAATTGTTCAATAATCTTTCTATAAGCTCTAATTATAAAATTACGTGCCCGTCCGTCCGCATGTCATAAGCCGGCTCCTATATAAGAATATAAGACTGACTGTTTTGTATTTGGCTACCCCAAATGTCTCGATTTTATGATCAAATAATGCACTCATTAGTTAATTACATAATCATTAATAAGCAACGTATATATAATAACAATAAAATTTGTAAGCCAGTTGAAATTCTATAAAAATTTTTTTTTTCAAAAATAAACCCTCCAAATAATCACAGATCTAATTTAAATATATATGAATAAAAACTTATAACTACACTACTCGAGAAAATTAACAGAACATGTAGAAAACATGGTGTAACTCGTGCAGCTTGCAGTGAAACGGGATAAAATTTGGAATGATGGTATAGCATCGATAGAAGATGCTCGAAAATATGGTCACATGATGTGAGTAAGGCGTATGATCCCCTCCAAGGGCTAAACAGGCCTGACAACCCTGTTTAGCCGTTGGAAAGGATCATGAACCATGCTGATATAAGAGTGTCTATAAGATTCTGGGGCAACAAATCCCATTCTTCCACCAGTGCAGACTTCAGCTCAACAAGTGGCCGAACAGTTGGCTATTGGCATGCAATGGATTTAAGTTTGGTGATCGTGCTGGCCACGGCAGTCATTGGATATCTTCAGTTTCAAAACATTCCTCCACCACTTGAGCTCTATGTACAGTGGCATTGTTGTGCATGAAAAGATAATCTGGGCCAACCGTACCCCTGAGCAAGAAATAAAATTTAAGCGCGTGAGTTTGAGCTACGATACACTAAAGGAAGAAAGGGACAAATAGCTGCCCAGGTTAATATTCCTAATAGGTTAATAATATAATCTAAAAATCATGTAGGTGCACTAAGAGGTTAATTCCTCAACACATGAAATGCGCATTTATTTTTCTTAAACTTTCAGTGCACGCAGAAAGCCTCTAGAAGTCCCATCAAGATATGTCGCGTATTAAATATTAACCACTTCCTGCTTGTCACTTCGTGACTTGCAGTTCTCAGTAATTTGCACTCTGAACGTCTCTTTTTAATGATACTGGCTACTCGCGAATTACATTACTCAAATGTAGCGTGATTCATTAAACTTTGCCCTCTCATTCGAGCACTGAGGACTCTACTCCCACTTAGTAGAAAGCAGACTAATGTCCACTTTCTACAAAGCCATTCTTGGTTCTTTCTTACTATCACTCGTGAAATACTTAGGCGTATCACTTTACTGCACTATCTTGGTACTCTAGTCTTCCGCGTTTCAGCAAGTTACGTGTTTGGTGGAAACAAATCAATAAGTAAGTTTGCAGTAAGATACTGTCGAATTTTTCACAAAGTACCAAAATATCATATAACCAATTACTTGTCTTTTCTTTCCAGCAGAGAAGGAAAACAGCTCCTGAAACTCGTCTGTTTTAAACTGAAACTCATACTTTTCTTAATCGCTGTCTCGGGAAGATCGTATATCCAATTAAACTTTGATGTACTCGTCTGCTCTCTCGTAGGAAGAAGCAAACTAACCAAGATTTAATAGCAGTCTGATGTTTTAGTGCAGTTGTTCACAGATAGGGGGCGCTTCATTGAAAACTCAATAATTAAAGATGTTCATTAAACTGTTTCCATGAGTTAGGTCTACTAATTCGGAAACTTGTGTCGGTTGATATTTTAGTACTTATACTTCTCGACAGTGGGCGCTTATAGACAAAAAGGTTTCTGAAAATGCCCCTGTTGGGAAGTAGAAGTATTAAAATATCAACCGAAATAAGTTTAGGAATTAGTAGACCTTAACTCGAGGAAACAATGAACGCATTTAATAATTGACACTTCTTAGTAAAGCGCCACCTATCTATCAAAGACTGAATTAAATCTTGGTTAGTTTATTTTCCTCTATTTCTACAAATATTTCTCTCATTATTTGCAAGCTATTGGTTTTAGTCTTTCTTTTTTTTTACTTTAAAGAATCCCTTTTAAGTTGTTTTTTTTTTGTCCCGGGTAACCAAAGAAGAAGACAAAGATTGTTAGGGTACGTAGGGATATTTCCACTGGACTGTCTTTCGTGAGCACAAGCTATTCGGGCTGATACCAGGGGGGGAAAAACAACGACTTCCACCATTAGCGCAAACTGTGATCTCCGCTCCTTGGAGACGCGTAATGATGTTTACGACGCTACGGGACACGCATTTGGTAGGAAAGAATGGTGTCGGACGCGGACAAATCGGATGTCTGTGGCTGGTAATGGCCACTAGTTACGTCCTCGAAAATAAAAAGAAGGGAAGCAAAAAAGAACAAAAGGAAACAAATAAAAAATACAAAAACAAAATGTAAGATTAGACTTATCGATTAAACTCTATGGATAACGGATTTGTAGTTAACTTCCTATAGAACAAGATCGGTAATTTTTTTGTTATTTTTCTTTTCGATCTGTATTAATGTAACTGTTGTGATTCAGCAGTATTTCTAGTTGTATTTCTATTGGTCCGATTTTAATGAAATTGGAAACTCTGGAAGAATCGTTCTAACAGAGCAAAATATAAAATTTCATGAAAATGCATTCACTGGAAGTCGAGTTATTACATGCGGACGGACGAACGGACAGAAAAATAATAATTGTCGGATTTCTGTTGGTGAGATTTCAGGTGGCTCATTAAAATACGTGCAAACCGAATTATAGTTAACCTAACTTGAAATATTTTTCGTATCCCGGATAATATTTCAAAAACTGCCTTCCATATGGACTTTTTTTTAAAAAAAGAGTACAGTACTAAAGTTATATTATTTCTAAACATACCGTATCATCGAAGGGCCAAGCTCTTTATGGTGTAAGATCATAATGACTCGAGTTACTGTCCAAGGGTAATTGGAATAACGTTTTATAAAACCTAAATAAATATATATTTTTTATCTAAATAACATTAATCCTTATTTCAACATCACTTTCATTTGCATAAACCATCAAACACTAAGTGTATGCCCAAAGTTTTTAGAAGAATCACAGTGGCGATCACAAAAAAATGAAATTTCTATAAAGAAAATTCTTCCACAAAGTACGATATGGTCACATGATAAAAAAGAGAGAAAAATGTTCCTCTTGGGATGATCCAGACGAGGCCCGGTTGGGTTATCACACGAATTCCCCCCCCCCCCAACACACACACCGGTTGTACAGCTAAAAAAAAAAAAATCATTACATTTCTCAGATGCCAGATAGACGATCCCTGACTTCGTTTTTCTAACTTTTCTTATCAGACAAGAAATTGTTTTTATTCCCCTAACTTTGCGCTGAGCGGCCCCTTGTCCTTGACCCAACCGTCACTGCTTACCAACCCACATTCGGGTAGACAAATTTACATTGGCCTCAACTTTTTTTCTTCTCCAAACTGCTTAAAACGAGAGCAGGTTTTACTTCGTTTATTTAAAAAGCTTTAAAGCGCTAGACAGTACCTATGCTGACATAATTATTTTATCAAAAGTGCTTTGAAAATATTTTCTACATTAATAATAATATGTTATAACATCCAGTAGTATTGTATCGACTGAATTTAAAGAAAATCTCTTAATTTTAAATATTTCCATAATTTAATTGCATTTATGTTGGTTTACAGCGTTTTATAGAAATGTAAATAACTATGAGGGAAGACCGTGAGGCGCATTTTGCCCCTCTAGAAGAGCGAACTTCTCGAGACCAAGGATAAACTAAGGATTATACAGCCATTATGCAACTAAGGATAAAGTAACATTTATGTACATACACTCACTGGCCTAATAATTAGAAACCTTTATTCAATCTCTAGCAGGGCTATATTTTGCCCAAATTACAGTCTTGCATGCCATGGCATTAATTCCACTATGTGTCTGAGGAAGTATAGCTTCAGATTTGACTACTCTTCCATCAGAATATTTGTCAGCTGCTCTATTGTGGTCGATGGAGAACTGAGAAGCCAAACCGCACTTTCCAAATTATCTGAGACATTCTCAAATGGACTGAGATCTGAAAAATTAGGTGGCCAAGGTACATGTTGGAAATATTGGGAAATTTCCAAATTATCCGCCATTAAGATACAAATTTTGCATGATGGATAGTTGCGTTGTCGTATTGAAAGAATCCATCAAAATCCCAATAAAAATGAAGCATTGCAACGTGAAATTGGTCCGATACGACACAAAGATATTCATTGGAGGTAATACGATCTTCTAACGGTATGAGCGGACCAATCCGTACAAACAGAATATACTCCATGCCATGATAACACATGAACCCGCTTGAATAGTGAACACGGGAAAATTTGGGTACATGGCTTCATGAGGTTCACACCGCACTGTCATCCTACCACTGGTGCAACGAAGTGTAAATCTAGATTTGTCACACCATGTGATCTTTTTCCACTGTTCCACAGTCATGGCACTGGCGGCACCACTCCAGTCAAATCTAGATGGGCATACGACTACCAAAAATCCCAGATTCTTCAATTCCCACCCCATATATGTTATCTTTCTTTGCTTAAATTGAATTTTTCAGTCATTTGTTCCACACTGGACATTGATTCTTGTTGTTCCTTTTAGAACTGCATTCTCCATTCGTATTCCACGCATTGCAAAATTTTATATGGTTGCTTTCAACAAACCAGTGATTTCTTTTAATTTCTTAATTGTGGCTCCTGCTGAAGGTGCTCCAACAGCAACACTTTTCTGAAAATCGGAAAGATCACAGTCTTTCCTATGGCCGGATCAAATAAGAAGGTACTGAAAAGAGTATTGTATTTATCTGTCACCAGGTGCTTGTGATCATACCATGTGACCACTTTATTCGCGTACCGTACGTTTAATTATCTGTTGACGCTAATTTCCATTAAGCAACAGAACCTTCAGTGCGCCACCCAGGCAATAGCCTATCTGCGCAAAAGTCTTTAAACTTTTGATATTACAATTATATTTTGGTGATTTATCATCACTATGATAGTTATTAGACCAAATTATTTCTAAACATTTCTGTTGATTAATGTTCGTTATATCGGTCTTTAGCCTGTTGTCACACAGAGATAAACGAATATCCCGTGTGACAACAGTTACCGCCCCTTCCTCGAGGAGGAAGACCTCTACTCGCAATAGAAGTTAAAAATTTTAAACTTTATAATTTAGTTTAAAACTAGTCTCACACTGAGTCTCTTTCCAAGCTTAACATACTTACATTAAGCCATACCTGCCAGGCCCATGACAAAGCCACAGCAACCCAAAACAGATCACAACCATTGACCACACTACATCAATTCAGTCGTAATCAGTTCTTTTTTGATTTAAGGCCATTGCTCTATTATATTCTGGACAGCTGTGGTCTACAGCACTATGCTCACCTATTACTTTATGACGTTTGCAATTTATGCAACAAGGTACATTTCCTTTGTTTATACACTCTTTATAAGAGTGTCCTTCAGTTGAGCAGTGTCCACAAAATACCTTTCCTTTACAAACTTTTGCAATATGGCCAAAGGCCATACATCTATAACACTGGGTCACCGTGACAATGTCACGAACCCGACAGGCAGACCAATGCACAAACACTCTTCCTGTTCTAGTTAACCGCTTGTGCACCGGACCAGCTACCTGCACTATCCAATTGTTCAAGTTCTTATTCTTTGCTTTATTCACAGAGATCACATCAAAATTTTCCTGGAATTCTTCTTGACTAATTCCATAGTCTTTTAAGTTTTTTACCCACAACTGTTCTTTCAACTCATCTTTATTTACATCTTGTTCCACGTCATAAATTAAGACTTTTGGATGTCGCTTCTTGATCTTATCCGCACAGAGTTTTAGTTCTTTAAATTTCGGACACTCCGTAATCATATCAATATCCTTTTCAGATTCGACTTCTAGGATGATCTTCTTATCCTGCACTGCTCTAAGGTTTCTTACTTTAACATCTTGCAATTCAGGTCTTACTTTTCCAATTAAGTCTTGTCTAATGTCCTCACTACTTTTATGTTTATTATTCTTAGTAGTGATAATCAGCACTTTGGGTTTTTCAACACCCGTCCCTTTCACCACAGCAGCATAGTCCTTTCTACACACTTCTTGTATATCCTTCTTTTCTGCTTTACTAACATTCAAATCTATTTCCAGCTCCATTACAACCATTTCTAAATCATCCCATATGTCTAGAATCTTGTTTGCGACATTGCTAGTAACACGATTTTCTCTTTGGAACAAGAGATCCCTTAGTCTCTTTCGTGCCTCCACTACCTTCTCTAGTCCATTTACAGCAACAATCCCTGATTCAGGACTTTTTGCCATACCATTCAACAATGTCTTCATAGCATTCATCGTTTCCAATTTCTTTTCTGGTGTCCACACTGCCTTTCTCTTAGATTGTCCGACTGGTTGACTACTCCCAGCCTTCTTACTTTTGGCTCCACCCGTGGTATCTTTCTGCATTTTCCTTTTCATATCATCTTCCAAAACTTCAGAGTTTCTACTCTCTGATTCATCCGAATCACTACTTGTATCAATCTCAGTGTTTGCTTTCTTCTTGGAAAGAGAGCCAGCGCTCGACTTCTTACCGGACATTTTTAAAATTATCAACTATTTACAACTTTTAACTTTAAACACAAGTCTTAGAACTTTAAACACTTGAGTCTATAAGACCCAAACAACTTTAACTCAAAAAACACAAGAATCCGAAAATCTATCCGGAGACTTATTTAAAAACACCCCCCGCTCAAGTTTAACGAGCGGGGGTCCCAAAAGCTTAACTTGAGGGCACAAAAATGCAATTTAACAAAATTCACTCTGCCCTACCACTCGGTACCCGTTTAGCCAGTCAGGGGGATGAACCCCTAACCGCCCACCCCAGACGACAAGAACGTAGGGCGCTAATGACGAAATGTTTCAAATGTGTTAACCAGTGAGTGCATATTACTGTGTATAAAAATCAAAAATTTTTATGAACAGACCAGCACCAGCTGCAAAGATCCCAGATGTTGGGAGAACTTACCCATCCTTGTGGCATTTTCATTCTGATGTTTAGCCTCACATGGTGGATAATGCGGGGGGGAGTCTAGATATTGGAGAGCTAGTTGTGCTTATAGGAGAATAATAATGATGGTGTTTCGGGATTCAGTATGCGTGCTGACTAGCTAATTAATACTGTCCTCCAGTAAGATGCCAAAGAAATACAACGCAACATTCTTATCATTTGTCATAGAACATAATCTTCCTACGAGCTGCATTAATCATTTAGTTTTGATAATGTCTTTGTTTCGATAGACCTAAAACTTGAATAGCTAGGGTTGTATTTAAAAAAGAGCTTGAGCAGTTGGTGATGATAGATTGTCTTTGTTACTTCAATTTTTTGTTCTGGAAAGGGGACTGCATGACTCCTGTGAAATTGAATATTTGGTGTATATTTACTACTGTCTAGAAAGAACTAAAAGAAAAGACATTTAAACGGTTTCAATTTAATGCGTACGAGTGAAGTGAAAAATGTTTTGAAGCGTGCATAATAAATGTTTAAGTCTGGCTGACATTCGACAAGTCTTTAAAGAAGAGATTAGAAGGTGAGAAAAGTCATACGAGCAGTTTTCGAAACTCCTATTGATTCTGAAAAATGCAATCACTAGTGAGCGGCATAGACTCATATCCAAATACAGTTCGTGGTCTAAAAAGGAGTTCCGAAAAAAGACAAGTTAATGAATTCTTCAGGGACAAAATCTTGGCATTTTAACAGTCCCTTATAGCAGTGCTGAGTGTGAGAGGGATATCCAGCCAGGTGAAAGAAACAAAACACGCCTAGATCTCTTTTTTGATGAAACTTTGGAAATATTCTTGGCAGCCAAGTCTAGACAAGAGACCATTGTTATAGACGAAACTTCACACCATTTCTGAAGAGGAAAAAATCTGAAAGAGTATATTGCTTGAAGCTATCATAATGAGTTAGTGTTTAAGAGACATTCCAAACAGAAATCCGTAGATAGAAAAATCCAAAGTAAGCTAATGATCGAAAGCTGACTCTACTGATAAATAATCCAGTGGAGTAGTTTAATATGAAACGCGTATGTCGTCAGTGAAACTTAATTTCGAATCTAAAATTTAGATTTAAAGAACTCCTAACGAAAGTCGAATGTAGCAGCTATGTATGTAGATTTTATTGTATGAATAATATATAGTGATCAAAGCACAAGTTTTAATTGCTGTTTACCTGCAGTGTGTGCCTAAGAAAATTTCTAGTTTTGTATAATTCTTTCCTTTTATACAATGGCAGCGTATCTGTACAGACTCCGACCAATTTTTAAATGGTTGGCAAGAAAAGAAGGGAGTCTTTTCCTTCAAAATGCTGTATTCTGTGATGGGTTTGCCTATTTTGACTGGTAAGAAACGTAATTCAATCGCTGCCCTCGCAAATAGCGCAACGTCTATAATAACTGTTTCCCATAAAACGAGGAACTCTTATGGTCTTTCGACCAAACACTATACCACTATGGTCTTTCCACGGTTTGACTGAGTTATTCGGTCTCAGGCAGGTGTGCATGCTTTTTCCGTTCTGAAGCACTTTAAACTTCTTTCCCCTAGTTTACAAGTAAATTATGATTAGTTTTCTATTTAAATAACCTTACGTTCGAGGCATTAAATTATAGTTGACATTTTTCTACAACTATCTCATGGGTAGCACAATTGGTATTATGATTGTTCTTCCCACATCGGTTGGAAAAGCCCCGAGTTCGAATCCCGTCAATGATGCGAGGAATTTTTATTGCCTTTTTCACAATGTGGTCGAATTAGTCCGTCTCGATCGCGGGTAGCATTGTTCTTTTCTGGAAACTCTAGTTTTCGTTCATCAAACAGCAAACCTTATAACTCTCGCAATTTGCAGACAATATACACTGAGTGATCACTGAATTATGACCGCCTACCTGATAGGCGCCTCCGTAGCCAGGTGGGAAGGAGCAGCAGTGCGTAGGACACGCTTCTTGATTAGACCGGGGTTCGAGCCCGTCACCACCAAATACAGAGGATGCGGAAAGGTCAAGGAATGACCACCGCATTTCCCTGAGCAATATGGCCTTAGTTGCTAATGCTCCTAAAAACCAAAGCCTACCTGATACTTCGTAGGTCCTCCTTTTGTCCTCAGTACAGCAACTATCCGACGTGGCATTGATTCAACAAGACTTCGGAAGCGTTCGTGAGGTAGGGCCACCCAAGCTGTGTGCAATGCGATCAACAATGCAGATATGGAGGTGATTGGTGTATCCAGACGTCTGATATGCCTTTCCATAATGCCCCACAAGTGCTCTATGGGATCGATATCTGGGGAGTTCAGAGGCCAGTCGATATGCTGGAAGTCAGAACTGAGTTCCTCAAACCATTCCTGCACATCAAGTGCCCTAGGGCTAGGAGCATTGTCATCTTGGAAGACACCATCGCCATTCGGGAAAAAGTGTAACATAGCGGGGTGTACACAGTCAGTAAGCAGTTGACGATAGCGGAGACCACTAATACGTTGTTCCACATGCACCAGGGGTCCAAGTTCCTGCCAGTGAAACATTCCCCACACCATACACTCGCCTCCACCGGCCTGCACTTTTGATACCATGCATGATGGATGAAGAGCCTCATGTTGTTGACGCCAAATCCGTACACGACCATCCACGGTGTGGCGTAAATAACGTGACTCATCCGACCAGCACACCTTCCAGTCTTCTAACGTCTAACTTGCATGCTCTTTGCACCAGGCGAGTCTTTTACGCCGATGAACCTTGGTTAAGGGAGGATGCCGTAGGGGTCGTCTGCTGGTACAGCCCATACGTGCGAGCGTGCGACGCGTGGTCATGCTAGATATTGTTCCGGATTGGCCCATGTTGTATTGGGTAGTCAACTCTTCAACAGTACTGCGCCTATACGAGTCGTCGGACCTGGCGCTCACCTCTGACATCAACCTTTCTCTCACCTTTGTAGTCGGGTCGTTGTTTGACCATTTTGACTGCAGTCCTGGTACACTTTAACAACGGCGGCCCTCGAACACCCCACCAGTTCAGCCGTTTGGGAAATCGACGCACCAGCTCGTCGAGCTCCCACAATCTGTTCTTTATCAAAGTTCGATAAATCCTTCCTTTTACCCAATACGCTCGGAAATTTACTATCTACTGAACCACTGACACCTTATCTATGCTACGTAGGTCGACTAACTGTGCATTCTCGTACCTCACTTGGTCAACGGGTCGCATTCAGTTTTCATAGTGGTAGTCATAATTCAGTGATCACTCAGTGTATATGGCACAATTTGTTCTAATTTGTTCATGCGCTTAAAGCCCTACAACCAACCAGCAATCATCCAAGATATTTTGAAGATACATGGCCTCCTCATTCTGAGTTTCTTCATTCGTTCAAGTCTCAGCAGGTTTAGAGAATTTCCCCTTCACTCCTTCATCAATATCACTAAAGATTAGAACAGAAGAGGTCCCAGCACTGATCTCTGAAGGACTTCACTAGGTTCAGCGAGCCATGCTGAAGAATGTCAGTGATTATCTTCTGGCTGCTGTCTTTTAGCCATTCCCTGATCAAATGAAGGCTTCTTACCGCAATCGCAATATCTCCAGTTTATATAATGCCCTTTTATGAGTAACCTTATCAATTGCGTTACTAAATTCGAGGTAAGTATTGTCAGGGTTGTTTTTGCATCAAACTGTTTTATGAATTTTCATAATAATTAATCACATAGACCAGGAAAGTTTTCTTCACGTAATCAAGCTGTAATTCATTAAGGACATTATTGCTATCTTTAACCACAAATTCTATGTTTTTACTCATTGTATTGGTCTATAGACTAATTCAGTTGTCCATCACTTCTTTTGCGCCCCGGTTGTGGATGGGGGGGGGGATGGTTCTTCATCCCGCTGGGATCGTCCTGGAATCTAATAATAATCTTAATTAATATTCCCAATGGCTTCCCAATGCAGATTTTTCTTGTTAGTATAGTCGAATGCATACCATTCACCATCAGAGCCTTATCTTTCCCTGAGCTTCGGTAATATATCTAACTATTGACACCCTGATATATGGCCTATTGACTCCTCTCCGAGATCGGTGCCCTCGTCAGTAGCACCGTTGGTAAAATCGTTGATCTCTGATTTCAACCACCGGGTGGAAAAGACCTGAGCTCAAGTGCAATCGACGACGGGAGAAACTTTTTATGAGCCTTTTCTACAAAGTGGCTGAGTTGGTGGATCTCAGGCGAGGGTAGCATGTTTTGTTTTCTCCCGCGAACTCGGGATTTTCATCCTGCAAGCAGAAGATAGACCACAGAACACACGCAATTTACAGACAGCATATAAGGAGCAATATGACCTTAGTCTCTGGGCATGTGACACGAAACTTTATATCAAATGTTACCTTTGCCATAGGAAGAGATGTTAAGAAACGGTTCAGCCCTAGTTTGTGCTCTTCATACTTAATCACTGGTCACGGATTCTTAAATTCAAAATTATTTCAATCCGGCCTTGTCAACTCACAGCTTTGCTCCTGCGGGTCCGAGAAAACTTGGGCTCATGTGATTTAACATTGCTCCAACTACAATGACCAAAGATCAACAATAAAATCTTATCATAATAATTTTGCTGAGGGAAATGAAGCTATATTCGTGAAAAATGAAGAATCCTTTCAGACATTTCAAAGATTTGCACTAGAAGTATTCACAAAAAGAAAACAGATGTTGGCTGCTCCATCTCCTGCTTCTTCTTCAACTGTCGGACAGCTGGCAAATACACCTACGCCATCTACAACAAACTCTTAAACTTCCAACCACTACCTTACGTGAATGTTAGCTGTACAATAGGCTTTTTGCATTTATCTAGAAATGTATCCTAAACTTCAAACAATAGAGAAGAAGAGAAGAAAAAAAAAACTTATGCTGATACTTGATTACGCTCTTGGACTCTATTGAAACAAATACTTAGTATTCAGCGCACCTATCACGGTTATATTATAAAATGGACCTACTAACTTGACAGGATGTACCTAAGATAGAATACTTGCTATGATATTTCTCTTTTCCCAGAAGAACTAATTTCAAAACAGAATGCCTTTTCGATAGGACTCAACCGACTGGACTACCTGATTGGACTTTATTGGCTGCACTTACCTGACAATACGAACTTGCCTTCTCCTGCCATGGATCGGAGTTTTTATTTTCTGTTTCCCCACAGCTCCTAAAGGAGCAGAAATTGTGGCCTCACGAGGCGAACTCTTTTGCTGGTACCCAGGATTTGGGTCTCCTGTGGTACGGGATTGCTGGCACTCACTGCTTTCTCCATGTGGGAGCGAGATTAATTTTTTTTTTTGCTGGCACCCAAGGACTCATTACTGTCTGTGGGTGCAAGATTTTGCTGGTGCCTGGGGTTAGGCTCTACTAGTCTTGCATTTAACAAGTGGACTTTGGATTTTTTTTTTTTTTTCTCTTTGAATGATCCCAAACTCGTTTTGGGCATTCAGTACGAGCTACTCGAGGTCCGCCACACTACGTGCGTAGCTGTGGCCCACCTCCCCGTGGTGTAGACGGACACTGGGCAGCCTTTCCAGGTGATCGCCTGCCTGGTGACAAAGAAGCCAGAAACAACTAAACAACAACAACAACACACACACTGCACAAACAAACCCTATTTCTCCTCCTACCACGAGATAGCTATATTCCTTATTTTACTGAAATCTAACCCTGTTACTATTTCCCAAATGGTTTAAACCGTCTTTCAATCGTAAAATTCGTTGTCAAGTACCAATTCAACTCATCTACATGACCTTCTGTGCTTCCATGATTCTTTCACTTCTATCAAGTAAGGTGCCGATCTAATTCCCTATTCTCACTTTTACATTCGTGTATGCAAATAACAGATTGCAACCGCTGGACTTGCGAACTACTAAGTCCTAATTTTTTGATTTATTATTTTTTTTGTTGAACATTTTGTAATTATTAATATGGCAATTGCATCTTTTAAACGGTTTCAATTACCATTACCGTATAAGTTCTTTCCAAGAGGGTCGGCATGAACCAAATATATATTATAGATTTTAAATCTTGGAATGTGCATCAGTAAATGGACACTCTTTATCTGACTTACTAATAGTGCTATTCGATTTATACTACCCTCCAAAAAGTATACGGACAAACGCTAGTATTACTTTGACGTGACTGCCACTCATTGCAATCACGTTAATGTGAAAAACTCCATAAGAAATGTGTTTGTACCTCACTCCTGCTAATGCATTAAGCTCCTGATTGATGTTTTGCAGGGATGTCTAATGAGATTGTCATACTACAGCACCCAGTACCCTCTAGTCACGTGGAGTGAGCCTTCCAGGTCTTCTTGTACCATGCTGGACGGTGGGACAAAGTTACGCTTTCATCTCATGATAATATATATGCTACTGTCAGCAGCTGAACGAATTGACAATCCAATAATGACACCCGACAGTAATACCATTCCCAAACTCATTTAACTCCGCTTATATTGGTCTAAGTTAGTTGCTTATTCGGGAAGATTGCATGAACAGTGAAAAACAAGGGTTTCTGATTTTTGAGGGCAGTATATTTCGGATTAATTAGATCCCAAACAGTGGTGAAGTCATGGGGTGGGACGTTCGTGAATATCTCTCTTTCTGGCGACCCAGGATTTTAAGTTCCACTGATGTCCCCAAGTGATCTACTACTTCGTGTATTTATCCTTAAAATGCTCATATCCAGACGATATTAAATGATTCTGAAAATGGTATTGAAAATATTCGGCCGATAAACCTGAATAGAATGGCGCCACATCACATCACCACTGTAATCTTGAATTCTGGGTACTCATAGGTAGATTAAAATTAGGCGTGGAAAAGCTCCAACGACTTGCAAGGGCGCACTTCTTGACACCTGGAGAAATTTTTATTTCATTGAGATGTGATGACTGGGCATTGGGAAACTTAAGATAATATGGTAGATCTGAGATTTCCCTCTCTGTAATTGAGAATCCATTCTATTTGAAGACCTTTCTTCTTATGCGTGTCTGTCCCCGAAATTTTTGTGATAGCCTTTCAAAATGCAGTGAATGTGTGTCATATTTTTGATAACTTTTAAAATGACATTACTGAATGTTAATTACAAGAAACTCACCAACTTATCTGTTCAGTATATATATAAGAAATTTCCGTTGGTGAACACTGTCAACTGTAAAAGATGGAGTAGAGTCTCCTATCCGCTCTTCGGCTAAATGCAGCCCTCTTAATTTAAGGGTCTTGTTATATTGAGGAAGTTTATTAACAAATTTTTACATTCTGTTGCAATTTCTAAGAGAATTTTTTTTGCTTACTACCTTGGATTCTTAAGTGCTCAAGTTTAGAATCGTTTTAGCGAAATTTACTAATACTGCACTGTATATAGGAGTCAAAAAATTCTACTTTCCATGGCCTGACTTTATTTTTCTGCCCTTTACAGTTTGGTGCTTGTCGTAGGTTTTTTTTTTTTACTATTTTATTTTTTCGAATTCTCCAGTTTAGAATTCAAGAGTTGCTTCTAAGCATGGTACCCGCTTACGTTCTTTGCACACGTAAAAGAAGTGTTGCGAATCTAATTCTACATAAAGTGAAGTCTCTGAAGAGAGCGCCTTTTTATTTGGTTTTTTTAGCAAAAGCTGTTTATATTCTATAGTTGTCGCCTCCCTGAAGAGTACAACGCTATTTCTAGTCGAGCACCTTCCAACGAGTTCGCTCTTGGAAGGTTAATAACACTTAACTTGGAACATGTTTTTTGTGTCGATTCGAACTGCTGCGTGGGCTAGATGAGCTCTGCTATCAAAGTTATTTGCCTCAAACTAATTTACATTCTTACACCGTCCAAAAAATTACCTAGCAGTGTGTCCTGACGGTATTGTTATTTCCAAAGCGAAAAGTTTGTTACCCAAAGAGTCAAAGTATTATTTTAGTAACAATAATTAGAAACCACTGTTAGTTACCACATTATAATCATCTTTCCACGCCTAGTAGAAAGGAGTTTCTAACGACAAGAAACTTAAATTTTGGAAAAGAAATAATGGACAAGCATGCAAGCATAGAAATTCAGACCTTGGCATGTAACCTACAAACAACCAACCAACCAACTTTGAATTTAGCGACTGCTTTAGCGACTCATTAATGAAGATTTTAACTTAATTTCTGGGCTCCATTTTTCTTGGAGTATGATGCAGTTCAACAACCATTATAATCAGAGCAATCCTGAGCTGTTTCAAAGGGTGCAGCGGTTTCATCTACATTTTCTGAACACCCAAACTTACCACACCTCCTTAGAACACAGTTTATGGATTAGGATGGACTGGTGCCTCGTGATTTAGCTGGGCGCTAATCTAAACAATTCCAGCCGTGATTACTAAGGAGAAAGCATGCGAGAATTATGACACTGCGATGGTGGTGCGTTCCATAGCAGATATTTCCGGTAGAAAATAATCAGTTAAGCGAACACTGACGGTATGGGCGACTTCCCTCAGCGAACTGCTAAATTCCAGAGCTTTAAGCCAAATCAATGGTGGAAAATAGGAAGTTCTTTCTTCGACCCATATGAAGGTGGAGATAATTCAACACGTGCAAGTGACGGATCGACAAAGAAACACTAAAAGCAACCAACGTCTAGGCTATTGATTATCTATATTGGTTGTTGGAGTCGATCAGAAGCAGCCTTTTCAGAAAGGACAGTTCCCAATATCCGAAGCGGATATCACCGTACCTCCAAAGTTATGGAAAATGTAGAGAAACTGCTAAAAAAATCTGTAAGGAAAGGACCGAAACACCAGAAGAGAAAAATCAATTATTCAGAATACTTTCATATTGAAATTGGCACTCTTGTAAGTTTTATGTACATAACGAATCAGCTGTTGACGACACTTGACATGAAGACAATGTAATTCTTATCAAGCTACGTGCAAATTTTTACTTGTAAGCATACAAAATATTTCTTTTTGATTGGCAGAAAATTGAATGAACAACACTGAATTTTACCTATTCTTCCACCATTCAAAACATGGTTAAAATTTCCACGATGGTAATTCAAGTTTCTTCAAAAGATACATAATATCTTTCTCACCGGTGTGGAATTCCTTGCCAATTGATCATTTTCGAATTTCAAGAAAAGTGCCATCTAAATTTTAAATTTATAATCGTTTACTTTTGTGTACGTGTTTTTTCTTACATTTATCTTTTATGTTGAGTCCCAAGTTCGGTTTAGTTTGGACAAATAAGATTCTAGATGTCTGCTCAAAGTGATAAATGAAATTTCTTTTCTTGTGTAGGGACAGCAGCCGGCCCTGTCTGTAGTTGTAGTCCCAACCACTTTGCCTGTGTTACGACACTGTATGGTAACTGCACGTGCATTCCTGCTAGATGGCGCTGTGATTCAGATGATGACTGTGGAGATGGAAGTGACGAAGTTGACTGTGGTGAGTATTATAACAAAGTAATCCTCATAGACGAAACAGGTTTATGTCTAAATGGTCTTAATCATACCAATTACAATGCTTCCCAATTTCCATAATAATTTACATTTATTTGGGACATAATTTGACGACCTGAATAACATTATCCGAATTTAAATTTGAAAGGAATTGAAATTATTTTAAAAATGCTCTTCTTACTTTGTGTTTTGCAAATTCCTTCACTGCATTTCAAAAATCCACTGCCCGTGCAATGTTAGAATTTATATGAAGAATTGATAACCCATTTAAGCCTTTCTTCGGAATATTGATCTGTTAAAATTCTCCACTCTCCTCTTGACGCTGAAATTTCTTTCCGCGGAAGCAACGAAAGCGGGTAGACTCAAAAATATTCTAAGTCCTACATAGAAATATGGAAACAACTCAATTAGATTAGTCTCCAATACGTTCTGTAGCAAATTCGCTGGAGACAGTTCTGAACTGAAGTGTGTTCTGTAAATTTTCTTCATAAAAACCAGTTCGTGGCATATTTCGTGTGAAATATCCTCAGCATATTTCTGTTACAATTGTTTGTCTGAGACCTTTATTCGTTCATCATTTAAATCCTGAAGGTACATCAGGATTCCGAATAAGTTACTGATTTCGCACAAGAATCAAAACATTGCAATCCAGATATTACCGAATCAATACTATCATATCCAGCCCAGGAAATTTGGAGCATCTCTAAGGACTGCTATCTAAATGGCCCTGCCCTCACCATCTGGGCCTGCTCTTCAGAGTTGTAAAATGGTTTTAATTGAGTATTTTTTATTACTTTAATAGTAGCAGTGAGATGCAAATAATCCCGAGAATTTTGCACCAACCAACAAAAATAAACTACCTATTTGAACCTGTAAATGTTAGCTACTTTATTCGTCTGTAAATATCCATGTACACTACCTGTTCCGTTTATCCGCAACATCAGCTGGGTTATATGAGCTTTCCCGCAATAGTTGAAATATTCATTTGCAGCTGCGCTTTAAAAAAAAAAATAAATCCTAAGAAACAGATGGTTGTATTTTAACAGGAAAATTAATATTCCTGTTTTTTTTCTTAATTTACCATTGAGTTCCAATTTTCATTACTTATATACACTTCCCTAATTTCTTTATTAATTTCTGGACAACGTTCTATTGAGAGTTGGTAATGTCTTAACAAGCATCATGTGTCAAATGCAACTATAAATACGTTTGTAGCCCTTCGAGGAGACAGAACAATTGTGAACCTAGGTCGACGATTGGTGAAGTGATCTGTAAATGAAAGCGGACTGGTGCTGAAACCGTCACGAAACGATCCGAAAAACCTTCAAAGCTGAAGGAACTTGAGAGGAGAATCCTAAAAAGAATCCTCCGTTCGGAACGCGGGTCGACGTTATCGCAGCACACATACGCATTATGCATCAGTGAGATGATTGGATACATTTTAGTACCAGTATAGTGCGCAGGACACTGCATGGTATGGATTACCACGGTTGTGCAGCTGTCCACAAGCCACTAATCACCTCGACTAATTCCAAACACTATCTCGATTTAAGGCCCTCTGTTTTATAACTTGAAAAATTTATAAAACAAATTTACAAAAAAAAAACTGGTGGAGAGTGTTTCAGGGCAACTAGAAGCTATCATGAAGGTCTCTGCACACATTATTAGTTTTCCTATAAATGTTCTAGTTTTTATCGATACAAGTTTAATATAATTCAGTCACTACTTAAGTTGACATCGAAGACCTGCCCTTCTACTTCATTTAATTTGGATCTTCAAGGTAAGTGCAAAGCCATAGAGTACCTCTAATTTGATTTTTAACTATTTAATTAACCATTAATATTTACAATTATGTAGAATCGTATTTGAAAATTCATCACCTTTTATGTAATCTGTTAAATATTTATACTTGTAAGTACCTTAGACGTTGTAAACAGGGAATTCAACCTGTAAAGTGTAAATAAACAAAACCACAATGAACAGAGGGCCTAAAATTTACCTGAAAATTACGACCATATTTCAAAATTATTGATTTTCAAATTATTGGAGTTGTGACAAATTTTAGCATTCTTGAATAACTTTTTTTTTTCTGAAATTTGCTTTTAGTGCAGCAGTGTGTATATGGTAAAGGTCCAAATATTTTTTTCCCTACTGTTTTCACTTGCAGAAAGAAAACAAAGGCATAAATAATATTTAAAATAATTTTTAATAATAAAAATGAGAGTTTCAGGTTTTTATGTGCTAGCGTATATTCATAATGCGCTTATTGTGTTCACCGTGTCTGTCTATCCGTCTGCAGGTAATAACTATTCCGATTGGATTGATTTTCATGAAATTTTATATTTGAGCCTTGTAGAAAAGTATGTTGCCCCTTTCGAGATTTCATTAAAATCGGACCAATAGAGATCTGACAGTTATTTTCGACAATTTCTTGTTGTCATGCGCTAATTTGTAACAAATGCAGCGTATACGCAGAAACGAAATGTTTTGGTTTGAATTATTAGTATTTGTTAATGAAAACTCCAAACACGAAGGATATTAGAATCTATAGTACTATGCCTGGATTGAAGGTTGAGAAGACAGAAGATACTTGTTGACATTAGACTTCAATTTCTGTAGATTGTAATTTTCAGCAAATACATATGAAGAAAGGTTGTTCAGAAAACGGAAGCTGAAATGAATAAATGCGGAAGAAGAAAAGTTGGTTCTGTGAGTTTGATGTTGGACAGTAAATGGATGTTGATTGTTTGCAGCACGTGTTCGGATTAGTTTGAAAGAGAGGAGGTGGGAGGGAATTACAGAAGCCAATTCAGAAGAATGGTGACCATAGAAGTATCTATAGGAAAAGCATGCAGAAGAAATAGAACGTCTATGAGACAGAGAGTGGAAAGACTTTGTAAGAGTCAGGTCATTAATTATCCTGATTGCCCTCTTTTGAATGGAGACTAGAAGCCTGAGAGAGGTTTCAGAGGCACCAGTCCAGTTGAGGGAACAATGTATCTATTGTTCCTAAATTGCAGCCACATCTTGCGGCTACCAGTCACTTGACGAGGTTTCTGGTAAACACCTTTAAGTACAGACATCTTTAACTATGCGTTAAACCTACCTTGTTAAACTTGAAGCTAATTCAAAATAATTGCCACAAATGATTAAACTTGACTAACGTGACTGTACAGAATGTTAAATCTTGCTAATATTTAGGCCTATTCAATTATTGCCTACAGGTGATCGGTTTAAATTTTATTAATTTCAATGCTTAGATTTTTTTTTTCAGAGTTTTCTTAGTAAACAAAAACGAAAAGAACGTAAAATTTTGTTTTGCTTATTTGAAGTTTTTCTCACGCAAAAGTTTAATTAAATTTCTCTGCTGACGTGCTTTTTCGTATCTTCTTCGCAAACCTTAATATCTCAACTTCAGAACGTTAATTATCTTTCCGTTTCTGCTCTTACTTTCTTCTGTTTGTTCGTAATGTTCGCTATTTCTTTTAGACTACACACTCTTCTACTTTTGCACAACGGAATTTTCTGTCGCCTTCGCAACGTTCTAAAGAAGAAATCCAAACTATCACCCATTATTGAACATCGAAATTAGGTCTAGGAGTTCCATAGATTGGTTTTTCAAGACTTCAATGTTTACGCCAGCGCAACACTTTCTGTTTCCGGTATCTCTCTAAGTCATGGAACATGGGAGTTAAAAAAAAATCCACTCCTAAAGCTAGTAACTAGAAATTCAGTGTGCACATAAAGTAACTTTCACACCAAGCGGATTTTAACTATAACCCAGTTGTTTATTAACAGCCACATGATTCTAATATGCTAAGCTCACACTTATTGAAATCTGCTAAGGCTTGGGTTATCTGAAAGTCTTTGACTATTGAGATATCAATCTCTTAATTTACTATAACTCTGGTAGTGGTAGAAATACTGGTTAATGATAGTACTTTTAAGTTTTCACTTATCTTCTTCTTAGAAATGACATTGTTGGATTAGTTTAAAATCTACTTTTATTTGGAAAATATTTTCCCTATCCTGCGTTTTAGAAGACCTTATTAAGAACATTTGGCCAAATGATTTATTGTTGTGGAAAATGCAAAATATACAGTGGTCTTCGGATGACGCTTCAGGATTCATTATGCAGCTCTGCCTTTGAAGCCATTAGTTGCTGAGTAGGTGGTCAATGTTTCATTAGATATGAATCGCCTCACGAATTCTTTTTGGTAAGGATTCAACTAGACCCCTTTCATAGTTTAAACCAGTATTAAGCATTTAAAATCAACTGAGCCCTTAATTCATTCAGGTTTCGTGGATGTTGTTGTGTTTCCACTTCCGTTTTCTATAGGATTTAACTCTGGTGTTGACAGGCCAATTTAAATGCTCCCATTGTTCGTTTTTGTTTCTCTTGACAATTTAAAATATTGAAGGCCCTGTGAACCACATTTATCGTCATCTTGGAATACAGGGACTTGAGTGTTCCTCAAATATTCAGTAAAAGGCACAATATGATCATCCAATATATTCTATAGCCAGCTTAATTCATGCTGCTTAGTATTTCAAGTAGGAGGCCCACTTCAAAACAGGTTTAAACATTCTCAATACACTACTGATCCACCCGAAAGCCCAAGTTTTTCATCCACCAAACTGACCATAGACCATACTCAATCAGCAAACATATTATATGTGGCACAGTATGATCTGAGTCGCTGATGCGTCTAGAACCCTGTAACAACAAATCTTATCTCAGTGCTGTAAGCAAACAAACGTAGAAGATACCCTTGTTCAATCTGTTATATACCCTAAATACCACAAGTGAATAATTTTTGCCGCTGTCTATATTCATAACACCCCTGCTAATTTTACATCGGTATTAATTCCATTGTGGATTAATTGCCTTGATGAGATTAATAGTTCTTTGCTCTGTACATTGACAATTCTAGCACGGCGTTTGTATTGTCTGCAATCAGTGACAGAAGAGTGTGTAAGAAGAAAAAAAGGTAAGTGAGATTGTTCAATGTGTGTCTTCTGGAAATTCAAACTTTTCTTACCATCTTAGGTTATCTTCCAATTTGGAGGCGTTTACGATTGATAAAAATAACTGATGTATGAAACTAACTCGTAGTATTTGATCTCTTTGGTTGATATTTGTGTATATTGTTTGGCATTTGTCTTAGTTTAAATGGATTATAGAAAACCCGTGTTCGCTCTTCGAAATAGTTTAACATACCATAAAATGGTTTGTTAAACTTTATTCCGAAGAGCGAACACGGGTTACTGATTGATTAATTCTTATTCCTAATTGCAGATGAGGCTGGCAATCTCAGTTGCAGTTAGGATTACACTTCGAAGAGCGAACACTGGCTGCTGATTGATTAATTCTTATTCCGAATTGCAAATGAGGCTGGCAATCTCAGTTGCAGTTGGGATTACATTGTGGATTGCTTCTTCGGTGTATTCAAACTAAAATAAATAAAAGCAGAAGCGTGAAATAGAAAATAATAACAATATAAAGCCATTTTGAACACGCAGATGTCAAATTCAGGCACGAAGTGGAACAGGAGACATCCGGTAAGTCCGAACAAGAATCGACGTATGGCTCCAAATCGCACATTCTCTCTTTTCTACCGCTGTTGACTGAACAGCAACGTACGTCGGCAATTTCTGCTCTGCCTTTGTACTGAAACACACGTGCCAACCTGCTGTCAACGACTATTATCTTCCATCGCTATTCGCCTTTCCGTTCTGCCTTCCTCGCGCAGCCGGTCCGTGCCTGTTAGAAGTGCCGCGATGGTTACACACGCTTTCTGATTGTATCGTACAGTAAGGAACCAACCAGCAACATTTATGGCAAATCACACCGACTAAAGTTACATTGGACTAACAAGCTTCACTTCCGCTGCCTGTTAGCATTGTCTTTGCAACATATTGATGCTAGCAGTAGACGATACCTGATTTTCCGCTCTATAATCAGGACTGTTTTGCGGCTTACTGCAGCCATTTTCTGCCCAATAATTTGAGAAAAATATATAACATCTAAAAAAACCTTAAAGATGTCCCCTTATAGTAAACAGAATCTACAAAATGAAAACAGATATGTGTATTAAGCATGTTCCAATTTATTGAGTGTATATACGTTGCATCATATGTTGCATCATTTATTGCATCATATGTTGCATCATTTATTGCATCATATGTATGATCAAAAAGTTCTGAGAATAGGATATATGAAATGTAATATTAACTTACAGAATAGGTTATTTTGATAGGCTTAATGTCTTATGCAGTTTCTGAAATTTAATTTTTTATGGTGGTAAGTGGAAGAAGAAGGATGAATATCCAGCAAATTGAATATCGTTCAATAAAATGTTTTGCTAAAGAAATCCTTGAAAGAATGACAAGGGTGTTTGGGAAAGTATCATCCACTTATGCTATTTCAAGACTGTCGGCAGAGTTCATGAGAAAATACGGTTAGTTAAGGATGATTCAGGATCTGATCTACCATCTGAAGCGATCAGTTCTGAAACGTAGCAAAGTACTTAACTTTTCCCATGGAAGCGGTTTAATATATTTCAATGCATATTCCAATAATAGATAAACTAAATTCCTAGGAAGTGTTGTTTATAGGATTCTCTTGCTCTCTCTTTCTCTCCGAAGAAACGGCGAGGAAAATGGAGTAGGAAAATCACAGTTAGCACAGTTTCGATTGTAATGTGATATTTAGGGGTAGAAAAAATTCCAGGAAACATATAATGTGTGCCACAAAGCACTCTCCAGGAACATCTCTACAGTAATTCGTCAAAGAAAACATCTCAAAAATTATAATAATCTTAGATTACAATTTATCACTGCCGCAAGGATTCGGGAAAGAGGGCTTTATGCAAGTGACTCGCTGTCTGCATCTCTTTAATTCCAGCGAAGAAAACTCACTCAAACTGAAGTCTACAAGAGATCGTTGCATGCTCTTCTACACTGGATCACGATTGAACGTACTGAAGCTCTGCGGACCTTCACCTGAAGAGGACAGGCTGAGGTTTTTGAGGTTAAGGCATTTATCAATGTTACGACAACACAAAATTAACACAACAAAGTTAAGACACTTAACAATCAATGTCTTAACTTTGATTAAACTTGAAGTTCTGACTAGAAATACATTCCTTTCAACTCCTAACACTTCCTTATTTTAAGGGCCTCCATGGCACAATAAGTGGGTCACTGGATACCTTCTTCAAACAGGCCTCTGAGGTTGGGTATATTCATACTGTAGTTTTTAGTGTTTTGCACCAACCTTGCGTAGAAATAAAAATAAAAACACCAAGGAAACTGAACTTTTGATAACTGTGTTTATAATAAATTACAATAACCTGTATTTACAATAAATTTAACTTTACAATAAACTATACATATGAATTATTAAAATCTGCTACATTACAATCAATAAAATGCATTAAAATATACTAGATTAAAAGCGATAAAAATCGTAGCTTTCAAAGGCTCCAGCCTTCTTCTTCAGCGGTGTTTTCTTGTTCTGCAGTACATCTTTAAATATCAGTAGGTTAATGGTACTCCTCACGTGTTTTCATTCACACGTGTTCCGTTCTCTTGCGTTGTGGAACCGGAAGTGGCTCGAGCGGAAGTCATACGGAACCGTTCATCCCTTCTGAGGATAGTGGTCTCAAAGATGGGATGAATCCGCGTACCTCTATCTCTATTAATGTTAATTGTAGAACAAATCCGCAAACTCTCGAGCCACTTACGGTCCCAGAACTTATGCGCCCGATCGGTGATGATAGCATCGTCCGGGGAGATCTGGTGCTGCTTCTCCCAAAAATGCTCGGCCACGGCGGACTTGCCATATTCTGCATTTCTTATTGCCTTAGTGTGTTCCCCCAGACGATCTTTAAGACGGCGTTTTGTTTCCCCTACATAACATTCCCCACAATCCGGGCATCTAATGCTATATACGACCCCACTTGTGTTCTCTTTTTGAATGGGGTCTTTAACCTGAGACACGATTGTGTGCAGCCTCCGCCCTGGAAGCTGCACACAACGTGTCTGGTACTTTCTTAGTATTCTAGCTATATGATCAGTCAAACCCGGATAGTAGGGAATGTATGCAGTGGCTATTGGTGTAAAAGGCTCGCCTCTCCTCTGATTTCCTTTAACATATTTCTCTATAATCCTCTGGGGGTAACCACATTTTGCAAGATCCGTCGTGACCCGTTCATACTCTAACTTTCTATCATCGGAGGTACTGCAATGTGATTTTGCTCTATCAACTAAAGTTCTTATCACACTGTTCCTATGATGGTTGGTCTGAGCTGAGCTGTAATGCGAATACTGCCCTTTACACATGGACTTCCTATATACCCTAGTCTTTAGCTGTCGATCTTCCCTACAGACCAACACATCTAGGAACGGCAAAACCCCTCCTTCTTCCACCTCCGATGTAAATTGTATGAATGGGGAGAAGTCATTTAAGATGTTCAACACCTGATCTTCACTCCCCTTCCGAATAATTGAAAACGTATCATCCACATACCTTTTCCAGGGGCGCATAGGGAGAACACTAGCATTAAATATTCTGGCCTCGAGCTCCTCCATAGCTAAATTAGCTATAATTGCGCTAATGGGGGAGCCCATGGCTGTACCATTAACCTGCTTATACATAGTATTGTCAAACACCATAGTGGTGCTTGAGAGGCATAACTCTATTCCTTTCTCAATATCCTCCAGCTTTAGCTGCGTTCTAGTATTTAGGGTGGTGTCCCTCTGTAACGTCATGTGTGCACACCACACCCCATGCTCAATCGGAATACATGTAAATAGCGATTTCACGTCGAAAGAGATCATGATTTCATTCTCTTCTATGGGTTGGCTTCTAATAAACTGCACAAATTCTTTACTATCTTTAATACTGTATTCTGAAAGTCCCACTAGTGGGGATAATAATTTGGCTAAGAAACCAGAAAGTGCATAGGTTGGACTGCCTATAAATGAGACTATGGGTCTAAGTGGCACATCTACTTTGTGAATTTTAGGCAAGCCATAAAATCTTGGCATTTGGCTACCTGTAGCGTGCAACATCCAATATTGTTCCTTAGAAATTTTGTTAGACTTAAGCCAACCCTGCACCATTCTGTTCACTTGCCGTTCTAAACTAAGAAGTGGACTTTTCTGAATAACTTTATAAGTCATCTGATCTTCCAATAAACCCAACGCTTTAATTCTATATGCTTCCTTATCAAGAACCACAGTTGCTCTGCCCTTGTCCGCGGGTAGGACTACGATGCTATCATCTTGTTTAAGGCTTCTTAGCGCTAATTTTTGCTTCACATTAAGATTGGAGGGGGCATCTTTAGCTTGACTTAGGATCGCTGCTACTTTTACTCGAACTTCATTAGCTGTAGCTTCGGGAAGTTTGTTTATAGCCCTTTCCACGCCCATTGCTACTTCTGCAACGGGTAATCTGGGCGGTACCATGGCAAATTTCGGTCCTAAATTTAGAACCTCCAATTGCTCTTTAGTTAATTGTTTGTTGCTCATATTCACCACAAAATCCTTGGTGGTGCTATCACTATTGCCCCTAAGCTTGGTTTGTTCTCTAAGCTTGTCAAACTTCCCCATTTGTCTCCGTCTATAACTGTCAGAAATTT